>NW_027203185.1:0-99468 GCF_024711535.1 Dipodomys merriami
AAGCTCAAGCTCCATGACTAACCCCCCCCCTCCAAAAAAAAATCCCACTAAACTGTTAGGTGTGAACTTGTGTGGTTTGTGAAATGTTCCTCAAAGAATGGTGATATTGATTAGAGTGCCTTAAGTCTAATGACAGCTTGTGGAACAGAGCTATGTGTGAGTCATCCATAGGGTAGTCTGTGTTGAGTACTGCACATGGTGCTATGTGCTGAGTCCTTCACAGGTTGCAGTGTGCTGAATCGTGCATTGGGTGCTGGGTGCTGAGTCTTTCATAGGATGCTGTGTTCTTAATCATACAAAGAGTGCCATGTGCTGTGTTCTTCACCAGGTGCATTCTTTCATTGAGTCCTTGTAAGATCTCCCCACTGAGATGATTATGCAGACAAGAATATTGAGGCTCATATATGTATCCATGGCAGGGACAAAATTATGTATTACTGTAGACTAGTGAGTTGTCTACTTCAGACTATTGTTTTGTTTTGTATTTTCTCAGTCATAAACCTTGAAATAGGGGTCTAAGCTCTGACCCTTACCTCTTGGGCTCATGGTTAGCACTCCACCGCTTGGACCCATGGGCCCCTTGCAGCAGATGCCACAGCCTAGGGGTCTATAGCTGAGGTCTCTCATCCTGCCTTCCCAGGAAGCTGAGATCTGAGGATCTGGGTTCCAAATTATCCCAGACACAAAAGGTCCCATGAGCGTATTATCTCCAGTTCACCACTAAGAAACCTGAAGTGGAAGCTAGGTGCTTGTCACTCATGCCTTTCATCCTAGCTACTCAGGAGGATGAGATCTGAGGATCATAGATCAAAGCCAGCCTGGGCAGGAAAGTCCCTGAGACACTTAGCTCCAATGGGCCACCAGAAAAGCTGAAATGGTGTTTGGCTCAAGTGGTAGAGCACAAGACTTAAGCTGAAGAGCTCAAGGACAGCATCCAGGCCAAGACATCAACTCCTACAATAATAAAATAAAGAGAAACAAACTAACATACCTGAAGTAGAGGGCTTGGAATATGCCTTAGGGGTAGAGTGCTTTGCAAATATGAAACCCTGGGTTTGAATTCTCAGGACCACAACAGTAAAAAAAATACTGAAGTAGCTCTGTGGTTCAAGTGGTAGAAAGCTATGATTGTACAAGAGAAACTAGGTACAGTGCTCAGGTCCTGAGTTCAACCTCCAAGAATGGTGTATGTGCCCGTGCCCCTGTGCACCCACGTGCATACACACACACACACACACACACACACACACACACACACACACACACACACACACACACACACACACACACACACACAGACTAGAATTGATGCTGTTACACAAAATGGTAAAGCACCGGGCTTCTGCACTGAGCTCATGGTCAGCACCCTGGCACTGTGTTCAACCCTAAAACCTAGCCACCCAGGGCCCAACTAGGAGAGGTCAAATGTTTCAAAACCTGATGGGATTCACCATCCCTAGATGACAGGGACCTTTGTGATATCAGACATGTGCTTGGATTTCCCAAGCTTCCAGAAACCTAGGAGAGGCATCATAGGCCCATCATCACTGGCAATGAAACAATTAAGTTCAGTGCCCTAGTTGTCTGCCAGAAGGACTCTTGAATTATATTGAGCACTGTATCTGAACACCGGAATATAGTCTCACAAAGGCAGGATAAGTGCACAGGACTTGGCCTGCCACAGGAGGTGGCACAAATGAAGGCTTCTTGTCAAACCAGAACACTGGGGAAAGAGATAGTTTGGGGTACAAAGAGACCTTTTTCTCCTGACCTTCAGAGCCCGCCCAAAATCATCCTCACTATCTGACCCAGATGGAGTTGTTTGTTACACAGCTGTGCATGAGTGAGGGCTTTTGCCTGCCTGTCCAGACAATGAGAGAGACTTCTTCCAGCAGGCCTGGGATGCAGAGGAACCTTCAGGCTACACTGGGAACAGAGAGGGGAGCTCTGTATTATTCACTGTCGTGAAAGCAGTCTCTGTTATGAAATCATTTTATTGAATACAAATCCTAGCTTGATGCCATTCATCATAACTACTCTGGAGCTTCACCTCTAGGAATATATCCATACATACCCAAAGACATGGGGGTACAGGCTCTTTTTGAGGGGGCAGGTCCTGGGGTTTAACTATGAGCCTAGGCATTGTCCCTGAACTCCTTTTGCTCAAGGGTAGTGCATTAACTTTGAATCACAGCCCCACTTCTGGGTTTTCCTGTGATCTCTTAGAAATAACAGTGTCATGGATTTTGCTATACTTGCTGTGATCAAACTCAGATTCTCTATACCTCAGCCTCCTGAGAAGCTGGGATTACAGTGAGAAGCGACTGGCACCTTCTTTCTTTTCTTCTTCATTTTTTCATCTGGACAATGTGACTTCTTAACAGGGTCATTCCAAAGTTTTGAATTTATAAATTATCTACCCAATGTTCTTTATAGCTGTTATCTCTGAGAAGGATTTTCTCTCTTCATCTTCTCCTCTCGGTCACAGGTTTGAAGCCAAAAGTAAGAAAAGAGTGTCACTGGATTTGGGAGCAAATGTCCACAGGACACGCACGTTCTGTCACTTAGCATTGAGCTGCAGTAAATTTGCTGTCTCAAGATGAGAGGACCAAAATCTGGAGCGATCCTTATACTGTCTTCATTGCTCCTTTTGTCTATATAATGATCTAATAATAATGAGAGTTGTGTGTCTCCAACCTTATGTATGTAGAACACACTAGACTCGTCTTCATGTATCTCTTTTTCTCTAGTGCCTCTCAAGATTTAGCCTAAGGTTTTGTATGGAGGGGCTCCTTGGTGTCTTCCTGAGGAAAGCCGATTGAATCCTGTTTTCAAGATTGCCATTCAAATTCAGCCTGAGCAGGAATTCTGTGAGACTCTTATCTCCAATAAACCACCAGTAAACCAGTAGTGGTACAGTGTTCCAGAGAGTAGAGCTCCAGCTGTAAGAGAGAAAGCCGAGCAGGATTCACAGGCCTGACCAGGAAGGAAAGCCTGGGAGGCGCTTATGTCCAATTAACGACCAGATGGCTGGAAGTGGAGCTGTGGCAAGGGTAAAGCCTCAGCCTTGGGAAAAACAGCTGAGAAATGCATTGGGCCCTGAATTTAAGCCTTAGTAGGGTCACAAAAAATTTTCAGTGCTCTACCTACTTAATCTGTATACTGCCTCCCAGAATGCAAACAGACCTTACGCAATGCTTCTCCTTTTATTTACTAATTTATTTTTCAGATATGCTCCTTATGCATACTGCATCATTCTCTTCATTTCAGACCCATGGCTTTTCTCTTCCAGGGTTCCAGGCTGTGTCCTTATATGATACACTGAAGCTCTCAGCAGATTTTATTTACATTTTATTATGAGGCCAATGCAAGAACAGTAACAAACCAGGCAGGGGAAGAGAAGAACAGGTTTCGTAGAAGTATCCAGTATTCAGAAAATTAAACTTGGGGACATAAAATGGCAACATACTTATGTAAAAAACTACCATTAAGGAAAAGATGAGGGAGCTGGGAATGTGGATTATTGAGAGAGTGCTTGTCTAACATGCAAGATGCCCTGGGTATGATTTCTTGGTAGCACATGCACAGAATAAGTGAGAATTGGGACTGTGGCTCAAGTAGTAGAGTGCTACAGACAGTGCCCAGGCCTTGAGTTCAAAATAAGAACTGGCAAAAATATACCTAGGTGTTGAGTCTGTGTCTGTCCAATGAAAGATGAACGGGGTCTGAGGAAAGGTCAGTGCTGCGCTCGCCCGTTCCTTAGCCTCCCTCAGCTCGGGAGACAATCAGACACAGTGGGGAGCCAAATCAAGCAGGAAGAAAAACTCATTTTTTAACAGAGAGCAGCCATTTTTAAAGCCAAAAAGGGTGGGTGGCATGGCAGGGGAGGAAGAGGAACCAATCACTGTCAAGGTCACACCCTATCAGGCAACTAAGCTTTCACAGGCTGGTTCCACACTGAACTTAAGGCAAATTGGGCTCAGCCCACTCTACTCTCTCAGCACCTCTTTGCTGCCCATGTGCCCTGCAGATTCCCCCTCACTTTTTTCTTGTTTTATCAGGATTACATTTGTAAGAATAGGATTTGCCACACAGGGGTTTTGAGGCAAGTCTGGGGGTCGAGATTCACCAGACAAGGATAGGGAGGGCCCTTGTGCATGATCCAAGAGCCTGTCCCAGTTGCCTCACATCCCCACCTAGCACAGTAATAAACATCAGTCCCACCACAGTTAGAAATGTCCGAAGCAGTTCAATTATTTCCTGGGCATATATAAAAGTCAGTATCAGTATCTCGTAAGGTTGTCCTCTTTAGAACGTGGGAGCAACCTGGGTATTGGGAGTTCCACACATGTGGCATGGTACATCCTCGTGGGCCCCCACACTTAGGCCGTTCTACTATAGTCCAGAAAAACAAGGAAAATTTAAAACAAACTGCAGACATAGCAAAGCAATCCTGGGCACCTGGTGTCTTTTAAGTAAGCAAGTTCCTTGTACATGCTTTTAAGCTAGGACAGGGGTCAAAATGACCTTTGAGCTTTACTGTCAATGGCTCCCAACATCATCTCCCCCATCTTTGTTTAAAGAAGCAAACCCACCTGTCTTACATTGGGTGGATTGCCTTGTCTGCCTTACTCGTCATCGGGAATTTCTTCAGAGTGAAGCTGAAGGCCCTGTATTTAGGTTGGTTAGACTGACACTCCCTCTTACCTGTCTCTGGCTGCGATTCCTCTAAAGGGAAAATTCATTCACTTGGAGCTTGATCTTATGTAACAGGCTGGCTAAGCTCAAACGAGTTTTGCAGTATAGGTATAATGCAAGGAAGGCATAGAAAAACCATTAGCAAAAGCATTACCAGGCCAGGAAATGTCATTACCAGTCCATTAACATTAGTGAAGGATGGAATAGCAGTCTTTGCCACTTCAGAGTCCAGAGGTGGGGCTTGTAACAAAAGGTGGTTGTTTAACAATAAGTATAGATACAATGCCGCCATACAAGCAATTAGTAAAAGAACAATTAAAGCAGGTAATATTAAAATGACATACGGTGGTGATCAAAATGAAAGTCAGGCCACCAGGTCAAAGGGACAGCTTCTCTTGTGGTGTTATTGATGATTTCTGCATTGCCAGTGCTGATCACTGCCCAGGTCAACTGTTGAGGTTGATGCAGATTCCGTAGGTCCATTGCCAGGACTGGGAGTGTCAGGACAGCAAACAGCTGGAGTATTGCCATCTGCAATTGTTAGAGAACACAAGCGCTTCTCAAGGGCTGGTTGCCCTTGGGGATAGTTATTAGTTATCTTTCTGGATTTTCTCTTTTAAACACAAGCCTAGCCCATGGCTGTTTTTCTTTCCTTGTTTGTTAGTTTATCTTTGGGCATCCTCTTGTATCGAGGAGATGGGTAAAAACTTAAGGTTCCTGGCAGGGATCCAAATGGGGGCTGTCTCCCCTATGGGAAAAACACATCCAAATCCCCTGCCCATAGTAACTAGGGGGTCAGGTCCCCTCCATTGTCATGTCAGGGGGATAGAAAAAAATAATCTTTTACAACCAAGGTATATTCTGATGGTACAGCAGGAGTCCACGGCATGCTTCTTAGGGGCGTTCTTATTAGCTCCATCCTTTCATGTATCTTATGTAGATGTTGGAGCATATGCCAAGCCCAGGAGGCTTTTGAAATAACAAATATTGGTGTTAGATATGGTCAATGGTGACTGCTCCATCCAGATTGGGCTTCCACGTAATGGGAGGTACTCCGGAGGAAGTGACATTTTAGGGTTGGTGGTGCACCTGAGTGGGTCCCCTATGTTCTTCTCTGTAATTATGAAAGTTACAAAAATCCTTTTCCTTAACTCCCTCTAGAACCTGTTTAAGCCTTTGTGCTTCATCCCCATCCAGGATATCATCATAGGATGCTTGATGGTCTGTAGTGACCACAGCATACATTTGTCTTAGCATGTCTTGTCTTAGTAAATTGGCAGGGAGTTTTTTTTTTTGCCACTAAAGGGCATATCTTTTCCTGTTCTCCATCTGGGCTAGTCCATGTCATAAGGGCAACCGTCTCTTGGAACTGGGTGTTGCCCTCTACCCCCAATAACAGGGGCCCAGGTGAAAGCTTCCAGTTCAAGGGCACTTCCTCCTCCCTGAGTATGGTTCAATCTGCCCCCAGTGTCAATTAAGCAGTGAAACCTCTTTCCGCCTACGAGAATACTCATTTTAGGGCAGAGTCCTTCCACCAGGGGGACGGTCCAATGGGCCTGGGTCACCCTGCCACAAGGCTGCCTGGGCTTCTCAGCAGAGGGGGTTACTCCTTGAGTTAGTGGGACTGGAGGATGCCCCTCTCCTAGTTTAAAGGCTTCCCATCTAAATCAAACTTGTACTCCTCCCCGCTGGTGGGGCAGAGTGTAGGGGATGGTTTGCCCCCAGGCCGATTGGTGGGGGATTGTTGTAAACAGTCCCTCTTCAAGTGCTCTTCCTGCCTGCATTTAAAACAAGTCCTCTCCCAGATGATCTTGGGGTTCCTTGGCCCTGGGCTGCCAATGCCTGGGTAATAGCCTCAGTCATTGCAGATGTCTGAGCCTTTAAAGCTAAAGCTAATGATTGGAACTGGTGCTATTGTGTTCCCACATCCTGGGAGGCCACCACCCAGCTGCCCAGAGAACTCTCTCTCAATCCTATGCAGGCCATACGGTGGTCTGCATTCATCCCTTCCCAGACCAGCTGCTTTACAAACTGATCATGGAGGTTCCCTTCCGTCAGCTTGCTGTGAATGCTCGATTGGATTCGGTCTATGAAATCTGGTAGAGGCTCACCCAGTTTTTGTCTCACTCCTGCTATGGGGGACTCAGTAGGCCTATCATCCAGTTTGTACCACGCGGCAAGTCATGCCTGCCTCACCTGGTCACAGTACGGGCCAGGTATTGTGGCCTGTTGGATGTCAGTGGAGTACCCTTCCCCCATCCCTGCTAACATGGCATAAGTAACAGCTATCGCAGGTTGAGCTTGCCAGTTATTCTCCGCCCACACTCTGCATTCCTCCTCAAAAAATGCACACCATTTAATAAACTGAGAACTAGTAAGGACGGCTTTGGCCACATCCAGCCAGTCCTTAGGGACACATGGGTGATAAGCAATGCCCTGTAATAGGGTCTGGGCCCAAGGAGAGTTTGGGCCATCCTCTGCCACCGCCTTGTGGAGCTCTTTAAGATCCTTAGCTTCCCATGGATACTACTCCAAGGGCCTGTTAGCCCCTGGTGACAGATTGAATGGATACGCTTGGGGAAGTGAATCCCGTGGCCTAGAGTCCGGGCTCTCGGGTGGCCCTTCTTTCCAGGGTAGGTCTTCCAGTAGGTTACTTCCCCACCCCTTGGCCACTCCATGGGATAGGGGTCTGGGTCTTGCAAGTCCCTCTCACAGGTCTCGTAGGGTGCCATACCTCCCCTCCAATCTGGCCTATGACCGTCAGGATCACCCGACTCAAAGGGGTTAACTTTCACCCTCGTTTTGACTTCCACTGTGCATGTTTCAGTGCCCCTCAAGTCAAGGAGAACACTCTACCACTTGAACCACAGTGCCACATGGGGTCTTGTCGTGGTTCACTGGAGATAGGCATCTAAAAGGCTTTCTTTGATTAGGCTTTCTTTGAACTGTGATCTTCAGCTCCCAGCCACCTGAGATTCTCAAGTTCCATGTGTGAGCCACTGACATCTCATCTATTGTTTTTGGCAGTCCTTGGGATTGATCTTAGGGTGTGGGTACTGTCTCTGAACTCCTTTTCTTCAAGTTAGCCACTTGGGCCACTCCACAGCTACTGGATTTTTCTGAGTATGGGACACTGAGGATTAAACCCTGGCATTCATGCATGCTAAGCGAACTCTTTACCACTAAGCCACATTTCTAGTCTCACTCTTACAATTTTATCCCTCACTAGATTTACCCAGATCCTGGGTTCAAATCCAATGCCTGGAAGAATAAATATCACGAATTGCAAGCCAGGGAGCTAATTTTTTTTATTTTACTTTTCTCAGTATGGGCTTGAATTCAGGTTGTGGCAACTCTGCCTCAGCTTCAATCACCCTAGGCTGGGGTACAGCCACTAGACCTAGAGCTACTTCTGGGATCCTAGACCCCCAGGTCTTGCAGGGAAAGCTATGCACAGAAAAAATGTGGCCTTTTTATGTTTTCTTCCTTTGCTCGGTGACCCACATGGGTCTGAATGATACTATTGCAAAGGGTACTTCACCTTGCATTGCTGTAGGCTGCCAGAATATCTGGGAAGTCATAGGCCCACGTGGCAACCTAGCCCTGATTTGAATCCCCCTCCTAATACCAACCAACGGCAGGAGATACTAAGAAAATGGTTGCCATCCATAGGAAGAAAAATGGAATGTTATCAGTGTCAAGGTTCAATGAGTTGATCATGAATGATGCTCCTATAAATTTAGGCAGCATCATTTCAGGAGGCTAATTGATTTTATTTAATATTTATGAAGCATAAGAAGAATATTATTACTTACAGGAACACAATAATTTCAGGACAGTGATTGATTTCATTACTAGTATAAGGATGAAAACAATAACATTAATTACATGGACGCATGATTAGCACCCAGGAATTGATAGGAATGCAGTCTACATAACTGAATAATTTATAGACATCTCTAACACTCTATAAAAATAAATATTTATTAGCGTACTGCCATCTGCATGTCAATCTGTTCTTATTTTGCTAACACCTGGGGCTTGATCTCAGGTCTTGGGAACAGCCGGTCAGCTCAGTTTGCCCCAGGATGGAGTGCCGACACTAACCCATTCATTAATTGGGCCTTGTAGGCTTGTAGGCCGTGAGTTCAGATGCCAGCACTCCCCAAAATTGAATTGTGGAGTAAGAAGTTGATGGCGACACATGTTTTCCTTTTCTGTGAAAGTCTTGGGTGTCACGTATGAAGTGGAATACATATGCAGACCTATATCTTATGTAATCAATGTAACCAATTTTTATGTGGTATAATAGTCAAAATAAATTGTCAATACATGAATAAAACAAAAAAATAAAATAACATCACTGAATGCAATATGGAGTCACCATATGTATATAAATATAAATCATATATGTAAATTGTACATGAATAGGATGTTTTCTAGTGGTGGGGATCTATTTCAGGCCTAAAGAAAAGACTTGAATTTCTTGACTTCAAGGAGGCCAGCTTCCACTTCCCACACAGTGCAACAGAGTTACCAAGGCCATAGGTTCCAATCCCAGTCCTGGCAGAAAAATGGCACCTTTATATTATGTAATATTATAGTAATTCTTAGGTATTTCATTATGCCTCCATTTTATGAATGTGATTGTTTAAATGCTTCATAAAGCATTAATTAACATTGATTAGTGTCCTATAACATAATTGTATATAATTTTATCCTAGAATCATTGAAGAAATTCTCTTTCAATCATGACATACATCATATTCCATCGGTAATCATATGGACAGGAATAAATTTCTAAGGATCGCCTTCCATTTGGAGGTGGCAGGACCAGGATTCCAACTGTGGGCTACAGCTCCCACCACTTAAACCCAAGGATATGGAACTCACCAGTCTGTCCAAGAACATCAGTAAGACCAATGATTAGGCAGGCACCAGTGGCTCTCAACAGTCTTCCTTGATACTTACAAGGCTATGATGGGAGGATCATGGTCAAAGTCACCCTAGGAAAGAAAGTCCAACTTCAGTGCCAACAAAGCCAGAATCCCTGTGGCTACAGTGTGGAAGGCCAGCCTTGAGCAAAAGCAGCTCACAGACTGTGCCCATATACTCAGTTCAAGGTCTGGGACTGGGAACAAATAGCCATACACAACAATCTGTGCAGCCATCCGGCTAAAGCAGGTCACCCTCTTGTCTCCAACTGAATTGGACATTGTTCCCTGGGAAAAGGGCTGGGGGAGCTGCTATCTTCTTGACTCCTCACATACTGTTTGCATCACAGGATTCTGGCCACACCCTCATTCTTTCATTGTTCTTTATGACCAATGAGATACAAGAATGGTGCCACGCCCACATTCCATGCTGCCTGGTAGCACCTGGATTCCCTCTGTTACTTTACACCATTACCAGGAGTTGAGGAAGGTAGAGATGGCTGAGAAGAGACACAAGGTGACTGGAATATAGAAGGAAATTGAGATGCCTGCCTATGCCCCAGCCCCCTCCCTGCCTTCCCAAGGTTCGGAATTTCAAACATCAGGCAATGGCACACTGCCAGGGCATGTAAAGCCCCAACCTGTTCCCTGGGCCTGGTTCTCTTCTCTGAGGCCATGTGTCTGCAATGCCACTGCCATCGCTGCTCGCCCCACCTGGAGCAGCCTCAAGCAACTTCTCCCAGGAGCACTTGTGAGTGGCTGCCGCAAAACCACCCCTACCCCGGGTCAGACACCCCTCTGGGGGCACCATGACCCACTACTTGTGTCCTCTCCCTGTCTGTGAGGAGCCACCTTTCTGTCTTGGGCATTTCTGAAGCAGAGCCTCAATATATGCTCTGGCTGGACTGGATAGAGGTCCTCATATCTGTGACAGGTATGCTCCACCAGGCCTGGTACTGTATAGTTGGAATGGTAGACATATAGCAACATAAGCAATCATTGATTTAGATGGATTATCCCTAACTTTTAGTCCACAGCAGCCGAATCTTTTTTTTCTTTTTTTTTTTTTTTAATTGTGAAAACATTGTACAGAGGGGTTAAAATTATATTGGGAAGATAATGAGTACATTTCTTATCAAGCATTGTAGCCTCCTACTTTGTTTCCCCTTCCCATCCCATCCTCCCCCCGGCACCCTGACTCGACCTTCACCTCCCCCTACCAAAGTGGTAAAGTTCATTTTTGACATACAAATTCTACGTCTCATTGTTGCAATGGGTCCACCTGTAATCCCTATTTAAACGATTTGTTTTTTCCCTTCCCCTCCATAAATTATAACATCAAATACAGTGAAAGCAGGGATTGTACCGTGAGGGAGTGACATAAAAAGCAATAAAGAAATAATCTTATAAATGTACTAGAAACAATAGTATGAAAGAAAAAAATTTGAATACACACCTTAGGGTTCATTTTCCTAACATGAACTTTTCTGCTTGACTCAGATATATACTAGTTATTGAAAATAAGGGAAACCATGGGACCTATGTTCCTTTGGGCCTGGCTTACTTCACTTACTATAATTTTTTCCAAGTCTTTCCATTTCCTAACAAATAGAGCAAGGTCATTCATTCTGATGGAGGCATAGAATTCCATTGTGTATATATACCCCATTTTGTTGATCCATTCATCTACCGAGGGGCATCTCGGTTGGTTCCATATCTTAGATATGGTAAAAAAGGCTGCAATAAACATAGGTGTGCTGGTAGCTTTAGTGAGGTCTTGTTTGTGAACATTTGGGTAAGTGCCCAAAGTGGGATTGCTGGATCATAGGGGAGCTCTATTTGGAGTCTTTTGATGAACCTCCATACTGCTTTTGAAAGAGCTTGAACAAATTTACACTCACACCAACAATATAGTAAGGTTCCCTTCTGTCCACATCCCTTCCAGAATCTGTTGTTATCAGAGTTCTTGATTATAGCCATTCTAACTGGGGTGAGGTGGTATCTCGATGTTGTTTTGATTTGCATTTCTTTTATGGCTAGAGAGGTTGAGCATTTCTTCATGTGTCTATCGGCCATCCTCTTTTCCTCTACAGAGAAGTTTCTCTTTAAGTCTTTAGCCCACTTATTTATTGGGCAGTTGTTTCTTTGAAGATTTGTTGTTGGGGGAGTTAATTTTTTGAGTTCCAGTGATGCTTTAAATATGAGACTCTTGTCCGTTGTATGGTTAGTGAAGATTTTCTCCCAATCCATGGGCTTTATAATGATCTTACTAGTTATGTCCTTTGCCATTCGGAAGCTCTGCAATTTCATGCAATCCCATTTGTCCAACCTTTCTTTGAATTCTTGTGTTTCTGGGTTTCTATTAAGAAAATTTCAGCCTGTGCCAAGGAGACCTAGGATTTCTCCTGTTCCCCTCTAAAGTTTTCGGAGTGTCTGCTTTGACTCTGATTTCTTTGATTCATTTGGATTTGATTCTATTGCAAGGTGATATATAAGGATCTAGTTTTAGTTTTCTAAAAGTAGGTAACCAATTTTGCCAGAACCATATACTGAAGAAGCTGTCTTTCTTCCATTCAATTTTGTTAGCTCCCTTATCAAATATTAAATGGCTATAGGTATGTAGGTTCATTTCTGGATTTTAAATTCTATTCCATTGGTCCTGAGGTCTGTTCTTGTGCCAGTACCAAGCTGTTTTGATTACTATGGCTTTGTAGTAGAGTTTGAAATTTGGTATTGATATTCCTCCAGGACTGTTCTTTCTGTTGAGGATCATTTTTGATATTTGAGGTCTTTTATTTTGTCCCCTATGAATTATTGGATTGCCTCTTCTATTTCCTTGAAGAATGAGGTTGGAATATGGATAGGTATCACATTGAATTTGTAGAGAGCCTGGGGAAGGATGGCCATTTTCACGATGTTGATCTTTCCAATCCAGGAGCATGGGAGTTTCTGCCACTTTCTAAGATCTGTTTTGATTTCCTTTTTCAGGTTTTTAAAATTTTCATCATAGAGGTCCTTCACTTCTTTGGTTAAGTTAATTCCTAGGTATTTTATTTTTTGTGGACTATTACGAATGGAGATGCTTTCCTAATTTCAGCCACACTTTTCTCATTGTTGGTATAGAGAAAAGCCATTTTTTTGAGGGTTAATTTTATACCCTTCTACTTTGTCAAAGTTTTGAATCAGCTTGAGGAATTTGGGAGTGGAGTCTATGGGATTCTTTAAATACAAGATCATGACATCTGCAAAGAGGGAGAGTTTTACTTCTTCGTTCCCTGTTTGGATCCCCTTTAGGTATACATCTTGTCTTATTCCTGTAGCTACGCATTCTAATGCTAGATTGAAGAGAAGTGGAGAGAGTGGACATTCTTGTCTCGTTCCTGAGTTAAGAGGAAATGGCTTATTTTTTCACCATTAAGTATAGTGCTGGAAGTAGATTTGTCATATATAGTCTTTATTGTATTGAAGAAAGTTCCATGGATTCCTAATTTTTCCAGATCCTTCATCATAAAGGGGCGCTGGATCTTGTCAAATGCTTTTCCTGCAACTATTAAGATAACCATGTGTTTCTTATCCTTGCTCCTGTTGATGTGACCCAGCTTTGCATCCCTGAAATTAATCCTATTTGATTATGGTGTAGGATTTTTTGGATGAATTGTTGAAGTCGATTAGCCAAAATTTTGTTGAGAAGTTTTGCATCAATGTTCATCAAAGTAATGGGTCTATATTTATCTTTCTGTGATGAGTTCCTGCCTGGTTTTGGGATGAGAGTTATGATGCCTTCATAGAATAAGTTCAGTAGTGAACTTTCTCTTTCAATTTCATTGAAGATTTGGAGGAGTATTGGTGTGAGCTCTGTTTTGAAGGCCTTATAGTATTCTGCTGTAAAGCCATCTGGGCCTGGACTTTTCTTAGGTGGGAGGTTTGTTATTGCTGTTCCTATTTCAATGCTTGATATGGGCCTGTTAAGATGGTTTAACTCCTCTTGGTTTAGTTTCAGCGTGTCAATATTTCCTAGGAAAAGGTTCATTTCTGCTAAGTTCTCAAACTTATTAGCATGAAATTTTGAGAAATATTTCCTTATAATGTTCTGAATCTTGGTTGATTCTGTGGTGATGTTTCCATTCTCATTTCTGAGTTTATTTATGTGTGTTCTTTGTTTTTCTGATAAGATTTGCTAAGCGTCTGTCAATTTTGTTAATTTTTTGGAAGTAACAAACCTTTGTTTTGTTGCTTCTTTCTATGATTTTTTTTGGATTCTAATTCATTAACTTCTGATTTAATTTTAATTATTTCTTTGCTTCTACTGGATTGGGGTGTATCTTGGTGCTCTTTTTCAAGGAGGTTTAGATGTGTCACTACATTGTTGGTTTCATATCACTCCAATTTGTTGATGTAGGAACTCAGAGCTATAGACTTGCCCCAGAGTACTGCCTTTGCTGTGTCCCAAAGGAGCTGATAATTTATGTGTTTTTGAACATTTGAATTTCCTTTCTAATCTCTTCTATGACCCACTAGTGATTCAGCAGTGTGTTCTTCAGCCTCCATGAGTTACAGGATTTTCTCTGGTGGCTTTTGGTGTTGATTTTAATTTTATTCCCTTGTGGCCTGAGAGAATGCAAGGTATAACTTCAATGTTTCTGAATTTGGATAAGTTTGCTTTGTGGACTAAAATGTGTTCTATTTTGAAAGATGTTCCATGTGCTTCTGAGAAAAATGTGTATTCTGATGCTGCTGGGTGAAATATTCAGTAGATGTCTGTGAAATCTAGTTGATCTATGCAGTTTTTTAGATCTACAGTTTCTCTGTTGAGTTTTTGCCGAGTTGATCAATCTAGTAGGGAGAGTGGTGTGTTAAATTCCCCAACAATTAGTGTCTTTGTATCTCTGTGAGATTTGAGGGAAAGTGCTGTTTCTTGGATAAATTTGGGTTTTCACTTGTTTGGCGAATAGATATTTAGAATTGTAATATCCTTCTGAAGGAGAAATCCCTTATTAGTATGTAATAACCTTCTTTATCTCTTCTCACGAATTTTAATTTGAAGGCTCTTATATCTGATATTAGGATTGCAATTCTCACCTGTTTATGGGGGCCGTTTGTTTGATAGATTTGTTCTAGCATTTCATATTCAAAATGTGTTTGTTTTTATGGGTAAGATGTGACTCCTGAAGGCAGCAGATAGAAGGATCTTGCTTTTTAATACAACTTGATAGTCTAAGTCGCTTAATTGGAGAGTTAAGTTGTTAATGATGAGATATAGGACTGAGGTATTTCGGAGTACCTGTCATTTTATCCATCTTCTTGGGGGCTGCGTCTACTGGGTTCTTCTTATGGTTCTTGGATTCTCAGTTTGGGTGCGATTTCCTGGCATTTATTGTTATCTACTTAGTTTTCTATGTGTTGGACGTCTTTAAGAATGTTTTGTAGAGCTGGTTTGGTGGAGATATATTGTCTTAATTTTTCTTTTCTATGGAAGGTTTTTATTTGACCTCCAGTTAAGAAGGAGAGTTTAGCTGGGTACAGAATTTTGGTTGATAATTGTTTGTCCTTAGGGCATGGCATACATCATTCTAGGCTCTTCTTGCTATGATTTTTTCCGCTGAGAAATCTGAGAGGATTCTAATTGGTTTCCTTTTATAGGTGATTGATCTTTTCTCCTTGCAAGTTTTAAGGATCTTTTCTTTGGGCTGAATTGATCCTGCATGGATTATAATTTGATGGTGGGATGTCTTATATTGGTCTGGTCTTTTTGGAGTTCTAAAAGCTTCTTGTATCTGAATGGCCTATCTTTTTGCATGTTTGCGAAGTTCTCTGATAGGATCCTGTTAAACAAATTTCCTAGACCATTAACTTCTGTTTCTAGGTTCCCCTCTACACCCATTATCCTCAGATTAGGCCTTCTGATGGTGTCTTCCCAGTGTTGAATAGATCTATCATATTTCTTGGATTTGTCTTGGATGGTTGTATGTCCTTTCTCTATAATACCTAGGCTGTCTTCCAACTCCGAGATTCGATCTTCTGCATGACCTAACCTACTATCAAGACTTTTACTTTGTTTTGAATTTCTTTTTCTTCTAGTTGGTCAGCTTTGATGGCTTCAAATTATTTGTTGGAGCATTGTTTTAGATCTTGTGTGAACTTCTTTACTTCCTTAATTTGGTTTTCAGTGTTTATTCTCAAATTATTTAGTTGATTGGTTATTCCCCTTCCTTCTATGGGGTTCCATTCAGCATTCCCTTTGTGGTCTCCCTGACATCTTTCAGTTCTCTGTTTATGGATTCCATGAATGCCTTTAGTGATCATTCTGCATTCTCATCCCGCTTTCTCAATTCCTGTATTTCTCTCTGATTAGCTTCTTCACGTTCACGCAGTTCCTGTAGTTCTCTTTGAGTGATCTCAGCCTGCTCACGACATTCCTTTATTTCTCTTTGAGTGTTCTCAATCTGCTCATTCAATTATGTATCAATTTTTGAGTAGCTTCCTCACGCTCATGATATTCTTGTATTAAATTTTTTTTCCTCCTCTGTCTCCCTATCACGCTCATTCAGAGTCCTTTGCAGGTTTTCAATCTTTTCATTGACCATAATTACCAGTAGGGTTTGTAGAGCTTTTGGGGACCTCTCCTCTGGATTATTGATTATCTTTTCTGACCCCTGATTATCATGACTGGGAGTTGAGATACCCGGACTTGCCATTTTTCTTGTGTTTTTCCAGGTTGCTCTGCCAATTTGGGATGAAAGTAACGCTGATTTTGTGCTAGCACACTATTTTAAGGCAAGCATCAACCAAAGTCTGTAGTTTTACAGTCAAATATCTGCAGATACAATCTAGTTCAACAGATACACCAGATACACCAGATACAACAGATACAAACAATTATGTATTAAGGGGCTACGAACCACAAAGATGAATTTGGCAAAGAGAAATTATTATTTTTAGGGTGAGATATGGGTAAAAATCGGCATATACGGATGTGGAAATGCAGTGGGAGAGTTAAATTAACTAAATCCTAATCTCAAAGCAGGAAATAGGTTGGAAAGAATGGTAGTAGAGAGAGAAAATAAGAAGAAAGAGAAAGAAAAGTTAAGAAAAAATAGAAAAACAAAAATTAAAAATTAAGAAGTGCAACATTTAAAAATTATGCAAAATGAAAACGTAATATTTAGAGAAGAATATGGATAGAATAAGAGAAGGGGAGGGATATAAAGGAGATGTGAAAAAATTTAAAAATAAATATGCTTAAAATATTATGTACGTATAAAGAGGTAGTACCGCTATTAAGGAATTTAAGTCTAAGAGGTTTTAAATTGAGTAATAAATTTCTGGATGAAGTGTGTACACATTGAGATCTAATAATCAATTATTGGCATATCTGAGGATGAGCAGAACAACAATTAAGTCACGCAAAGAAGAATGAAAAAGAAGAAAAAGTGAAAAGAGTGAGAAAGAAAGAAAGAAAGAATCAAATGATCAGTAGAGCTAAACAAAAAAAATTTTTAAAGAGAAAAAAAAGTACACACACATATCCTCTAAAATAAAAATTATGAGAGGAAGAAAAATTAATAGAAAAAAATTCAAGTTAAAAATTAAAAATTAAAAAAAAACTTTTAGAAAAAAATTTTTATAAAAGGTAAAAAAAAAGAGTTCGTTGATTTTTTTTTTTGGGGGGGGGATTGGAAGATCCTGTATCTCCCTTCTGTCCTTAACCTGTCTCTTGTTGGAGTCTCTGGTCTGCTTGTGGTTTTTGATTTTCCTGTGGCTTGAATTGTTTCTTAAGTCACAGCAGTCGATTCTTGACCACAGGTGAAGCTCTGAGTAGGGTCACAACCATTAGACCTCATTCTCCTCAGAGGAGTTATGAGGAAACAAGGGATTTATACAGAGGGATCTCCGGAGCATGGCTAGGTACAGAGGGAGCAGCCTTTAGATAAGGTTCTCCGCAATTCTGTGAGCAAATAACAGGAAGGTAGCCGGAAAGGGCTCAGGTGGGGCTTGTTAATTTTGTAACAGATGTGGGATTATGAAACAAAACATTGCTCTCTTTCATAATTACCCTATACCCATGAGGAAGAGGATCCTTCACTCTGTTGAGTTTTGTAGCTGGTGAAACCAAGGCAGAGAGAAGCCAGGTGACCTAGTTATGACTTCAACTTCACAGGAAGCTCTGCCTGACTTCGCTAACTTGCTCCCTAGGACAATGGGTGCTATTCAATCCACTTCTTGTTGTAGGAAGTCCACTTCTTGTCAGTCATGGGGCTGGAACTCTAGGCATAGGTGATGTTCCTGAGAGCCTCAGCAAAAGGCTAGTGCTTTACCACTTCAGCCCAGAGCACTACTTCTGATTTTATGGTGGTTCTTTGGAGTAAGAGTCTCACAGACGGTCCTGCCTGGGCTGTTTATGAACCATGATCCTCACATCTCAGCGTCCTGAGTAGTTAGGATTAGAATTCTGAGCCACTGGCACCAGACTTAATTGTAATTTTGACTTTTTTTCTCTATCTCTCACAAGAACTGTTTGAATAGGTGCTGGAGCAGGGGTCCCAGCATCCCCATGTGGCTGGAACCCAAGGAGGCCCTCTCATTCTGGAGGTTGGCTCTGGGTCAGGAGCTGTCTCGCTCAGCTTGTTGAAACAGCTCCATGAGATAAGCCCCTCTGTTCCCTGGCTAGACAGTGACAGTTCTTCATTGTCCATCCAGCCTTACTAGACTTATTGTATTGTATTGTTTTCTACATCATTTTCTAGCACCTGGCCAAAATTATGATACGTAGTTACGTAATGAAAATGTATTGCCATCTTAAGAAAGTTATTTAGGGCTCTGGGAATGTGGCTTCATGGTACGGTGATTACCTACCATCCATGAAACCCTGGGTTCAATTCCTTAGTAATGCATAAAAAACCCCACTGGAAGTGGTGCTGTGCCTCAAGTGATAGAGAGCTAGCATTGAGCAAGAAAAAAAAAAGCTCAGGAAAATTCCCTACCCCTCAGTTTAAGCCTCTCGACTGGCAAAAAGAAAAAAACAAATTAAAAAAAAACAGTAAATGCAAAATAAATAACCCATACTTGGAATATATAATTGGTCCTTCCATACTGACACCTGATTCATGTACTTTACTTATATGAGGATACTGTGTTGAAAAAAGTTTTGTTCATTAAGTCACAGCAATTAATGCCAGGAATGTGCTTAGATGTCAGTTAAAGTTTAATTCTGGAAATTCAACGATTCCAGGATTTGTGTCATCACTGATAATGACAAAGAGAAGGGTAGGCTATGTGTAATCTTGAAAGCTTTTTTGGTCAATTATGGCACCAAAAAGTCAGAGGCTAATTAAAAGTTGTGACAGAAAATAAAGAATAACTCCAGATGGAAGGAATAAATGATAGTAATTAAGGTATACCAGAAACTGTTCTTGAGAACCATTTTTGGTTATTGTAGAACTAGTTGTCAACTAGGCTTTTCCTCATTGCCTTTAGCATTCTAAATCTCTTAGGCTAGCTCTTAATCTCTGTTTGAAAAATGTATCTCCTTCTATGCTATTCTTTCATACCTTATCTCCTTTGCTTTCTAAAAATCTTATTATTTCTATATTTCTCTATGAACATTTCCTGAAACTAAATACACCTATACAGATGGCAGAGGATGCTAATGTAAGAGTCCCATAGCTCATCAGTCATTAATGTTACAAAATGGAAAAGGAGGACATATTTATTGCCACTTCAATTTTTCTGAAATGCTGCAATGTCATCATTTGGTTAAAATTTCCATTTTTTGTCTACACAGTGTCATTCAGTGCACATAAATGCAAATATGAGCCAGGAACTGGTGGTTTACTACTTTAATCTTAGCTACTCAGGAGGTTGACACCAGAGTATTGTGGTTCAAAGCCAGCCTTGTCAGGACAGTCCATGAGAGCCTAACCTTCAATTAACCACCAGAAACCCGAAGGTGGTGCTGTAGCTAAGCACCCAGGATCAGAGTTCAAGCCCCACAACCATCAAAAAAGGTGAAATATGACTTTAAGTTTCCCCAAAAGGAAGGACAAGATCAATAGTCTTCCCAAGCAAAAGAAAATAATTCCAAAATGATTCAGTGCACCTACTTTTGCTGAGTTATGTTATGGATTATTTGCTGGACATATTCTCCAAAAACAAATCGTTATACCAGGGATACAGGTGGACCCATTGAAATAATGAGATGTACAAGTTGTTATGTCGAAAAACGAACTTTACAACTTTGGTGGGGGGGGGATCAAGTGTGGGGAGGGGGTATATGGGAAGAGATGGGAAGGGGAAACAAAGAGGAGGCAACAATGATTGATATGAAATGCACTCGTTATCTTGCCCATGTAATTAACTCCTCTGTAAAGTATGCTCATATCAATAAAGAAAGAAAAAATTTTCAAATATTACCTTTACAATAAACTTCATCTAAATTTTCTTTTTGAAAAGAGAAGTCTATACAGTTGATGTCACTTGGCTTTCTTACTATCTTTGTTTAAAGCCAAACCAGGTAGGAGAGTCTGTCAAACTCTTATCTGTAATTACACAGCAAAAAATACACAAGTGGAGTTTTGGTTCAAGCAGTAGAGTACTAGTTTTGCGGGTAGGTGAGCAGGAAAGAAAATTGTTCAGGGACAGGGTCCAACCTCTGGGTTCAAGCCGCAGAACCAACACAAGCTAAAAAAAAAAACAGATATTTCATTGGGAACTTCCTTAAAGGAGTACTGGTCTGAAAAGTGACTCCTTTTGCTGATCATACGCACTAGATGCTTTTTTGGAATCCTTATTGCTCTAGAGAACTCAGGACCAAACTAAAGGAATTGATAACTGACTAATGCAACAAAAGAATCATCTCAGGGGCCAGGCACTGGTGGCTCACGCCTGTAATCCTAGCTACTCAGGAGGCTGAGATCTGAGGATAGCGGTTCAAAGCCAGCCCGGGCAGGAGAGACCGTGAGACTCCTATCTCCAATAAACTACCAGAAAACCGGAAGTGGCGCTGTAGCTCAAGTGGTAGAGTGCTCGCCTTGAGCTGAAGAGCTGAGGGACAGTGCCAAGGCCCAGAGTTCAAGCCCCATGGCCGACAAAAAAAAAGAAAAAGAATCATCTCAGGGGTGAAATATCCATTCATAAAACACTTTTAAACTAACATGTCTTTGTTTCTTTGCAGTAGAATTTTTTTTGGAGGGGGGGTCCAGTCGTGGCCCTGAACTCTGGGCGTGGGTGCTTTACCTCAGCTCTTCAACTCAAGGCTAGTGATCTACCAATTGAGCCACAGCACCACTTCTGGCTTATTTTTGCTTATGTGGTGCTGAGGAATCTAACCTAGGGCCTCAGGCAAGCAAGGCAAGTGCTCTACCACTGAGCCACCTTCCCAGCCCCTGCAGTAGATCATATTTAAAACAACGTTATTTCCTTTTGTTCTATGCGAGCCATCAAATGGCACATTATATCTTTTTGTAATTCTCTCAAATAGAAGTTTACAGAAAAGTTATATATGAGTAAAAACACACTATAAAAAGTCAGGGACAGAGTTTCCTTCAAGCCTTCGGATTCTCTTCTTTTACAGTAAAAAGGAAATCACAAGTTAATTTTAACTTTGTCAAATTTCTATGTTCCATTCCTCTCCTGGGATCAGTTTCCACATCCAGTAACAGTTACGTTCAGGAACAATCTATGGTGCTGCTTGAGGTATAATGAATGTTTTCTGGCTTCACCGAAATAACACAAGGACACCTTTGGACCTGTGTTAACACGTGTTTCACAGACAACTTAGTAAAGAGAAAATATGAAATTTATATTTCTTATAAATACATTATCCATGAGTATATTGAGTTCAAAATTTGTAGATTCTCCTTAAATTAAGGCGAATTTTAAAGGGGAGAAGGTTCTCAGATCATTTTTTTTGTGAGTGTATGTGCTGCACATTATTTCCCAAGTGTACATGAATTTGTTAACTCATGTTAACTATAGGAATAATAAGAGAAAGAGAAATTCTGTGTTTAAGTATAAGGGTTCAATACACTACAGAAGACTCTACAAATAAGACCACGTTGAAACAATAAAGCCAAGTCCAGTATGTAGATTTATGAAAGTGACATAGAGAAAGTATTACGCTTATGTGGAACACGAAGTAGATTCTAAATCACGCTTGCTAATGACACAACTTTGTAGAAAGTAGAATGGAAGAATAATTATGTTTCAAATGCAAGTCAGATATAAAAGCATGGTCTTAATTTGAAAAAAAAAGTCCATCTTGAGAGAGCAGGGATTATACTAGCCATGAACTGGTGGATAAGATCACCTTTTTTTCTTTCCTTTACTTATATATTTTTGTTGGTGGTGGTCTTGGCACTGGAACTCTGGGCCTGGGCACTGTCCCTCTGCTATTCCGCTCAAGGCTAATGCTCTACCACTTGAGCCACAGTGCCGCTTCCAATTTTCTTGCAGTAAATTGGAGAAAAGAGTCTCCGGGACTTTCCTACTGGGGCTGGCTTTGAACCCCAATCCTCAGATCTCAACACCACCCAGCTTAGGATCACATTTCTAACAGTGTACACTCAGCATATGTAATTTGTATATTCATCTATCTTTATATGAAATCTTGAGTTAAAAATCTGGACTACAGCTTAGACATTACACTCAAAAAATGTTTGTAGTTTAAAAGTTGATTCTACTGGATAAATGAAACCTAAGAATGTAAAGGAGTCTGGGAAGTTCAGTTTGCATCCAGCCTGGGCAGAACAGTGTTTGAGACACTATCTATAATTAACCAGCCAAAAGCTGGATTGGAAAAATGGCTCAGGTGATGGAATAACAGTCATGAGAAAGAATGATGAATAAGAGCTTGAGGCTTTTGCAAACATACATATAAACATACACATAAGCACAGAGGAACTTATATGTGCTTCTGAAGCAACTCTCAGAATATGTAGAAAAGTTAGAAAACAATAGAAAAGATGTCCTGAGAAAAACTAGAATCAAGTAATAATTTTTAAAATGAGAAAATCCTCAAATGAACTTTCTTCAAAAAAGTTTGAGAATATTACATAGGTAAAGACCAGAGATAGTAAGAGAGTCAAGTAATCAATATTAAAGGGATTGGATCTATGGAGGAATGAATCAGAGACCCGGCAGATGCATTGAAAATGTTCATACCCTGTGTCAAATGTTAGAACATCTTTGAAAATAGTACATAAACAGTCTGAGAAGTCCAGTGGATAATATCACGGGAGAAGTTCAGAATTGCTAATCTGTATCTAGATTAAATAAACCAAGCAGGGGCTGGGAATGTGGCTCAGTTGTAGAGGCTTGTGCCTTACTACTTCAACCTCAGTACCACTTGTGTCTGGCTTTTGCTGAGAAGTTTATTGGAGATAGGAATCTAGGGAACTTTCCTGCCTGGGTGGGCTTTGAACTGTAATCTTCTGATCTTAGCGTACTGAATATCTATGATAGTTAAAAAAAGTATAAATATAAATATTTGCAAGAATACCAGTGGAGGAAAAATGATGCAACCCAGTTTATTGTGGTGTTCTTTCCAGAACACGGAGGGCATCACATTAGCAGAGGTGTAGTATTTTTTCCCAATAGAGATAAGCTATTTGTGATGTGAATTAAGAGAATTTTGAGGTGCACCCTACAAGTTGGAAACTGTTGGTCTAGGATGACTTTATGGCATAAATTTTGGGATTGATGGTCATAGAAACAATAGCTTAATCTGATAAACAATTGCTTACTCTTGAAGAATTAATTATAACCGATGCTTTACAGTTTTATCCTATACCAGAATGTGGCTATTTTTCTGTTCACTTCTCAATCTGTAACACCCCATTGGAAAATGCATCTATTGCAGAATTACATAACATGGGAACAGGTACTATTTTGAATCTCTCAGGTATGGAATGTTCAGAATTTGAAAGTGAGTAGTTATTAGTCATAGGAATTTTGTAGAACATACATATTCTGTCCTCTTAACAACTTATTTACTTTTAAAAGTTTTGGGTTTCCATAGAATTAAACGGTTTTCGGTTTTGGTATGAGAAAGTACTAGTTAATTCTTTTTTGAAAATATTGGCAAGTATATTGTGAAAAAATTGTCTAGTTGGATAACTTTCAAGTTGATGGCCCTCCCATAAAGAAGGGGTAATTCATTCAAATTAGATGCCAAACAGTACTGATTTTTTTAAAGTTACTACATAAAGAACAATATTTACTATACCAATACAGTGAAATTTTATTTCATGCAGCTTATATTTTAAATTTAATTTTAATGTGAAAGTGATGTGCACTGCGTTAGCAATTGTAAGGCAGTGAATACATAACTTTTCAAACTTATTATCCTCTCTCTCATTTTACTCACAGTTTTCATTCACCCCAAAACCCCTCACAAGTTGTAATGTACATTTCCAACATATTGTCTTCTGAGTATTGCTATTGCATTGGTTTGCTTTTTGTCCTTTGTCTCGCCATTTTGTTGTTCCTCTTCCCTTCCCTAATTAAGGTAAATGTATACACAATACACAGGGTACCAAAATGAAACACAGTAGGAGATAAACCATAGGGGAAAACCCAAGGAAAATAGAAATCACATAGTACATTAAAAACAACAACTGCAGGGGCTGGGAAGTTGGCTCAGTGGTAGAGCGCTTGCCTTGCATGCCTGAGGCCCTGGGTTCGATTCCTCAGCACCACATAAGCAAAAAAAAGAAAAAAGCCGGAAGTGGCGCTGTGGCTCAAGTGGTAGAGCACTGGCCTTGAGCTGAAGAGCTGAGGGACAGTGCTCAGGCCCAGAGTTCAGGCCCCACAACCGGACCAAAAAAAAAAAAAAAAAAAAAAAAAAAAAAAAACAACAACTGCAAATAAATATCTCTTTCCATATCTTAGAGTTCATTTTGCTCAGCATCATGTTCATATATATGCCTAACAAAGTCACTGGAAAATAATAGTTTCATGGATACTATATCATGAAAACAACATGTTAACTGTTTTTGATGGTAAAGGTGGAATTAGCATTGGTAAATTCGAAATTCTGATAAAGGAATTTCAAAATAGTTTTAAAATTATGACAGGTGAATTTTAATTGTTCAAAATTTTAACTTAGCCTATTAAGAAAATTTAAAATTGCCTGAGAAAATAAGCTTTCATGCAAAGAAATTCATGGAGACATAGCTGAGAAGGAGCAATGTGGGTAAGATGGCTCATTTTCACAGTAAACAAACAAACCTCACAAACCTTGCTGTAAATCCTGTAGGTTCCCATGAGAATTGTCCTTACCCAGGAAATATACTCTTACTGCGTGAAACAAGGTTGTAATGGAATTTAAATTCAAAGTTTTTATTTTAAATAAGACATCACAATTTGTGAACTGACCTTTAATTACTAAACAGTAATTCTCTTAAAAAGATAATTTGAGTCAAAATATTTAGGAAGAAAGTGCCCTTCACAATGAAAGAACATATTGAGTTTACACTTTTCTTTTTAAATACTTTCCACAATGTCTTTGCACGTGAAGCACTGAAACACAGAAAAAAATCTGATTGGATACTTCAAACCAATGATTTCACATTTCATAGTAGCTTAAAAAATAATATCCTTATTAACATGAGATAGTGAAGATTTCTTTTATTACATAAGCCAAAAAGTTTGGGGATCAGAAAATAATTGAGCAAATTGAAAAGGTAAGAAAACACGTTACTACATACCCTAGCTAAGCATTTTGGTGTCAGCAGTGGAGGAGACTAAAACTTTTTGATATAGATTGTCTTAATGTTTTTGCTACCTTAAGTGATTTTACAGAGCCTATTTGGCTCAGTGTAATGAAGAACAAATTGAACGAAGACATGACAATAAATTCCACCTCCAAATAAAAGAGTTTTCAAAGAGAAACCATGAAGATGTAGCAGTGGGGGACGTCTTATAGTCCTTCAGCTTCACTAGACTTGAAGCCAAGAAGTTGTGATTGATTGGAAATCAAGCAAGAGCTAAGAGTAGGACATAGAAATATTGCCTTTGTAACAGACAATGTCATCCAAGGAATCGGTGATTTAACTCTATTCTTCTCCATACATCATGTTGAGCAAATACAAGACCAAGAGGAAAATAATCTATTTAAATAATTTTGCAAAGAATAACTTCACTGTTCCTGATATGGTATCTAAGGAGAGTCTTAAGAGAGAAGATAAAAGTCTTAAGAGAGAAGATAATAGTGGAGTATTCTTAGGTTTCCTCTAAATATCTTGTTAGCAAAATATATCGTTGAGGTTAGAAGTGATTGAACCAAAAAGTGGTGGAGTAATTATTTTTGTGGGCACTTTAGACACAAGAAAATTTCAAGGTAAAAGAAAAAAGAAACAAAAATTATAGCCAAATAGTTGTGATTATAGGTTCTTGGACTGGATTTTTGGAGACAAAGTTTTGCATTAGTGTTGGTCCTCATTAACATAGTTGTTGGGTTTTCGTGGCAACCAAATGAAAAGGGGAAGTTTAATGGACTCGCTTGAACAAGTAAAGAGCATGATAGAAAATAGTGGCAAATAATATTTAATGAATTATTTTGAACAATTATTTTGTGAGAACCAAGAAGGAAAGAAATTTCAAAATCACATGACTTTATTAAAAGTATGAAAATGGAGTAGTGAAGAGATTGAGAGAAAACATAGAGTACTATTTTCTCTCCAGTGGAGTAATAGGTTCTTGATCTTGCTTCTTCCATTCTTTCTTCACAAGCTATCAAGTGTGCCTCAGGACTGGAGTATCCAGTTCAGACAAAGAGCACTCACAGAAGAAAATATTTGCAGTAGATATAGGTGATTTATAACCTTAGACAATCTTTTTAAGTCTGTTCAAAATTCTCCCCTACCCCAAACGTCCCTCTTTGAACAGCTTTCTTTGCTTTTCCAAAGACCGCCCTTCATTAACTGCTTAAAATTTTGAGAGGGCATATTCATACGCTCTAGAGATGGCTGTTTGGTTGTGATTTTTGTGTGTTTTATTGTTGTTTTTAAGTGAATTTCAAAAGGTTGTGCAAGTGTTTTACAATTAAATATGTCCATCTAATTGTCTAATGCTCCTGGATCAGAGTCACTCCTTCTATAAATCTCAAGCAACCCTTTCTCCAAGATTTAGTTCAGATTTACCACTTCCTTTATTACATATGTACATTGCGTATTCTAGCTGTACTTGCCCCTTGTTCCATTTTTCATTCATTCTATTTCTTGACTATTGTTCCTCTCTGGTTTCCATTTCCTGATAGTCATTCTGTTAAACTGCCTGTTAATACTTTGAAAGGTTTATATACATTCCATGGAGTTTCACTCCCACATACACTTGAACTGTTGTCAGCTTATATTTCCATAATTCATTCATCTGCAATAACAATTTGCAAGACTGGAGATGTTAAGCACTTAGACATGATTTTATTCTCATTCATTTGGAAGATTAATCTTTAACCAATAAGAAAGTTTAAAAATGGCTTAGAATTTATTCCTAACTACCAGTTTTTTTTTTATAAATAGCTTTGGACAATGGTGTGTGATTATTTTATTTTGCATAGGATAATTTTTTCTACTACCTATAAGTTTTGGAAAAGAAGAAAACTAAAATTTACTTCTTAGAGGAATATGACAGAAATAGAAGACAGATTTTATGTTTGTCACATTTCTCATCAGTACCCATATTCAAGATTTAAAATCATATTTCTTACTATGTTAGACAGATTGGGAAAACATAAAACAACACATGATAGGGCAGTTATTAGTGACTTTTTAAAATGTACCTTCTTATTTGATGAAATTTACTTTGTTATCTAATATTTGGGTTTGAAATATGGGAGGCTGATCTATTTAACACATTTCTGGAAGGCACCCACTAAACAACACAAATTGTGAGGGGTACTATTTCTACACTTTAAAGAATGGTTTAACTTGTTTGGTATTAGTGCTGGGTACGTAAATCAACTCTTTTAACTTGCTCCCTACACTTGAAAACATTGTAATGTCACTATCATCTACTTGTCAAGGGTTATTTTGGCAATTGTGATTTTAAATAGTTTAGTTGAAAATGAATATACTTTCAGGAGATTAAATGTATGTTATCATTGGTTTGAGAATGACAACATTTTTTATACTACAGAACCTAGTTTACTGAAATACCAGTGTATTGAAGCACTAAGGATCTTCACAGTTAATGTTTTTCTAAATGATATTTGACCTCTAAATCAAGTATTCCTTGCCTTGGTAGACCAATTATGGATCTATCATTACAGAAACTATTTTTTGGGGGGAGTCCAGTCGTGGGGACTGATCTTTAGGCCTGGGCACTGTCCCTCAGCTCTTCAGCTCAAGGCTAGAGCTCTACCACTTGAGCCACAGCCCCACTTCCGGCTTTTTTTCTTTTTGCTTATGTGGTGCTGAGGAATCGAACCCAGGGCCTCAGGCATGCAAGGCAAGTGCTCTACCACTGAGCCACCTTCCCAGCCCTACAGAAACTATTTTTTTGGCTGCACTGAAATCTTTCATTAATCATTAGGAGAGGGGTACTAAAAATAATCTTGTTCATTTGTGATTTTGTTCACTCATATGGGCTGGTCATCAGTAAATTGAAAGTTTGAATTACAGTACTTTCTCTCAGATTTGTGATCTCATCTTTCATTTTAAGTTGCCTTGCATTTCACAATTGATTTCTGCTAATTCTTGTAAGGAATTGGGGTCCAGAAATAATGGAGGAAATGAGAAATTGAGATGAGTCTTCAATTATTTTCTAGAAAGATTCTCTGTGTAAAATTTAAAATCAGCACATATAAATATAAAATATATAAGTACATATAAAATAAAAATTGTTTTGCATTATTGTGTTGTGGTTAGGGAATCAAAAGCAACTCTGTTTTGGGGGGGGGGGGTTTGGGTCCGGTCGTGGGGCCTGAATTCTGGGCCTGGGTGCTGTCCCTCAGCTCTTAAGCTCAAGGCTAGCACTCTACCACTTGAGCCACAGCGCCACTTCCGGCTTTTTTCTTATGTGGTGCTGAGGAATCCAACCCAGGGCCTCAAGCATGCAAACCAAGTGCTCTACCACTGAGCCACCTTCCCAGCCCCAGCAACTCTGTTTTAAAGTATTATTCCATTATCTCTACCTCAGTTTTTGGTAGAGTTAGACTTAAAGCTTTACCATTTGTAGATTTACAGCCTAGAGGCAAGAAGAAACACTATGATTAAAACATTACCAATTTCAGGCCTAATATCAAGGAGAAACATATGGCCTTCTTCAGGAGCTATGGAAATATTTGGTGATAGAAAATCAGTAGTGTAAATTCCTGCCAGATTGGATGATGCACAGGCTAGAACAGTAGGTAATCATGCATATGAACAATTTTTTCACCTTCTTGGCTTTAGCTACTTTTGAAATGATAAGTATAATAAACACTTATATTTTGATAAAATATCTTCCATTCTGAAAAATTCTGTCTGAACTGTTCATCTCTCTATGATTCCTTGTAACTAAGATTAGTTTTGTTCCAGTAAGACAATCTATGCTGACAGGGTAAGATATTCTGGTTGGTCTGTTCCTACATGGAAGAAGGGTAAAGGTTCAGGTAAACATTTGTCCCAGCAAGACCTCATTTGGGAAATTTTAAGCTGCAGTAGTTTAGAAGTAGCTCTTAAGCAAGTCTTACTTTGAATCCATTAGCTCTACAAAGCTAACTGAGTTGATAAATAAGTACTTGAAAAGCCATCACCTTTGGACTTAGCTGAAAAGGTTTCAAAGTATGATTAAATTTAAAATGAAAATGACAAAATAGACATTGACAAAAAATTGTAAATGTGAGTAATCGACCAAACGATATGTATTTTCCACTATACACAGAATTTTAGAGAAATAAGATCAATAGCATTTTTAGGAACAATAAGGGTTCCTTGTTACAAATAGGGAACCATGGATAGATGCCTGTATAAAGATTGCATCATTAAGTACTTAAATTTAGAGGGTAGTACATGCTTCAGAAGCAGGTCTACCCAAATTTCAATACAGAGATTAACATGGCACATGCACAAAGATGATATGAAAATTTGTGAAGTATTCCATATTTTTTCTTTCTTCTGATGCAAGAAATGAAAAACAGTTATTAAAAAGTTAATTACAAAAAAACAAGTGTAACAATACATGTAATTTATAGAATTAAAGGTTAGATTCACATCAGTGTATTAATTCTTCACCTTAGAAAGGCCTTTACATAGCATAACCTTTACAAAACTTGAAATTAGATAACATTGTAATTTTATCCCAAGGAAATAAAATAATATAAGGACCTAGGAAAAAAAGAAATCTTAAACTTCTTCTATATGGAATGCAGTCTGAAAGGACACATTTATTAATGAACCTATACATTATATAACAATGTAGAATTCCAAGTATTATATCTAGGAGCGAATGAAATAGATTATGGATATTATACAAACACAGACATACTTTTTTTCAGAAAACTACAAGGAAAACTTTAGTTTCTATACTATTCATTTCAACAGAGAAGTTAAAATTATTTCTGATTTTAAAAAATCACAAACTGCAGAAATCATTATAGATGTATACAAACAACTCTTTAATACATTTTGACATAAAAGTCAGGCAATTCTCTTGAAAGAATACCATGGAATCCATGAATTTTTAAAGTAAGATATTGCTGTTGCTTTGTATTGTGAAAAAAAATTTAAGGGACACAAAGGATGGACTGGCATTTTTGAAATTTAAGAAACTTAACCAAACCATTACAACTTAGGAGAACAATTTGTACAGCCTTCCACAACTTCAAAGTGGTAGTGATACATACTTATCCTTTTGTGGCAATATTAAATGCAGTTTCATCCAAGTTGATCTTCAGACCTGGTTTGATATAATGGTTCAACAGAGTATCTTTTCTATTTCTATTCCCAGCAGCAAGATGCAAGGCAATCAAGAGGCCTTTAGTTTGGGTATTGGTATCTGCATCATGATGAATTAAGAAAGAAGCCACTCTAGTATTATTGCACATATAAGCACTGTGCAGGGTTGTGAGCCATTCAGAGTTATTGCATGAATATCTGCCTTGAGCTACCAACTCATGGACAAAGTCTAAGTGGCCACTCTAGGCTTCCCAATGAAGAGGGGTATACTCATCTTCATCCCTAGTATTCATCTGGGTGGCCTTTTTGGAAAGTAGTCTACAAGCCATAGTAAGCCGATTAATTTCAGCATCCCAAATAATAAATTTGCTTGGATCCTACTCCATTTTTTTCTTGCAATTGATACCATTTCTCACTTTTTCATCTTGTTCCTGGTCTTCGTCAGAATTGCCTAACCAGAGATTTTGAGTGCAAGTGGGAATGAGATGTCCATGTATTTCACCAAGATTTCACAATGGTTGAACTGGTCAGAAAAATCTGGTGAATTTCCTGCATATGTTTTTTCACCATGATTTAATTTCTCTTTTTCCATTTTTACTATTTTGAATTATTCTAACTGGATAGTAGAGAATTGATAGAGAGCAGAGAAATGATTTTCCTCAGTATTCAAAAGTACAGACTGAAAATGAGGACCAGTGGGGTCTTCATGTGCAGCTTATTCTAGGAATGAGAAAATAGGAAACAATGACTTCTATGTCAATGATTTGGGAAATACCATGTTATAGTGTAAAAGAAATCACTATGCAATATAAAGGCTTTAAGAGCTTTCTAATAGCTTTGTAAAGTTGGTATCCAACATTAGAAAAAATGTATAATGCAGTAGTAAAATAGAAGTCCTTTGTATGACTACCTAAATTCTTGTTGTTTTTTTTTAATAGCTATACCATTCTGAATTTTTTTTAATTTTTATTGTGAACATACTGTACAGAAGGGTTAAAATTACATGGGCAAGATAATGACTATATTTCTTATCAAGCATTGTAGCCTCCTCCTTTGTTTACCCTTCACAACCCTTCCCAGCCTCCCCCTACTTCCCACCCAAACCTACCCGCACACCAAAGTTGTAAAGTTCGTTTTCGACATGACAACTTGTACTTCTCATTGTTGCAACGGATCCATCTGTATCCTTATTTAAACGAATTGTTTTTCCCCATCCCCTCTTCAAATTATACCAACATCAAATACACTGAAAGAAGGGGTTATCCTGTGGTGGAGGAACATACAAAGCAACAAAGAAATAATCTTTTATATGTGTTAGAAACAACTGCATGAAAGAAAAAAAACTTTTAAATACATGTCTAAAGGTTCATTTTCCTAATATCACCTTATCCGACCTTCTCTGATTGACTCATACATATACTAGATATTGAAAATAAGGGAAACCGTGGGGCCTATGATTCATTGGGCTTGGCTTACTTCACTTAATATAAATATTTGCAAGTCTTTCCATTTCCTAACAAATGGGGAAATGTCATTCTTTCTGATGGAGGCATAGAATTCCATTGTGTATATACACCACATTTTCTTGATCCATTCATCTACTGAGGAACATCTGGGTTGGTTCCATATCTTAGCTATGGTAAATAATGTTGCAATAAACATAGTTGTGCTGGTAGCTTTAGTGTGGTCTTGTTTGTAAACATTTGGGTAAATGCCCAAAAGTGGGATTGCTGGGTCATAGGGGAGCTCTATGTGAAGTCTTTTCAGGAACCTCCATACTGCTTTCCAAAGTGGTTGAACAAGTTTACATTCCCACCAACAATGAAGTAACGTTCCCTTCTGTACACATCCCCTCCAGCATCTGTTGTTGTTAGAGTTCTTGATTTTTGCCATTCTAACTGGAGTGAGGTGTTATCTCAATATTGTTTTGATTTGCATTTCTTTTATGGGTAGGTATGTTGAGCATTTCTTCATGTGTCTATTGGCCATCCTTCTTTCTTATTCGGAGAAGTTTCTCTTTAAGTCTTTCGCCCACTTATATATTAGGCAGTTGTTTCTTTGAGGATTTGTTGTTGGGGGATTTAATTTTTTGAGTTCCAAGTATATTTTAGATATAAGACCCTTGTCTGTTGTATGGCTAGTGAAGATCTTCTCCCAATCCGTGGGCTTTCTATTGATCTTGCTAGCTATGTCCTTTGCCATGCAGAAGCTCTGCAACTTTATGCAATGCCATTTGTCCAACCTTTCTTTGATTTGTTGTGTTTCGGGGTCTCTATTCAGAAAATTTCGGATTGAGCCAAGGAGACATAGGGTTTCTCCTATTCCCCTGCTTTGACTTCGAGGTCTTTCTTCCATTTGGAGTTGATTCTGGTGCAGGGTGATATATAAGGATCTAGCTTTATTTTTCTACAAGTAGTTAACCAATTTTGCCAGCACCATTTACTGAAGAGGCTGTCTTTCTTCCATTCTATTGTTTTAGCTCCCTTATCGAAGATTAGATGGTGATAGGTCTGTAGGGTCATTTCTGGGTTTTCAATTCTATTCCATTGGTCCTGAGGTCTGTTCGTAAGCCAATACCAAGCTGTTTTGATTACTATGGCTTTATAGTAGAGTTTGAAATTTGGTATTGATATTCCGCCAGCAGTGTTCTTTCCGTTGAGGAGCGTTTTTGCTATTCAGGGTCTTTTATTGTTCCATATGAATTTTTGGATTGCCTCTTCTATTTCCTTGAAGAATGAGGTTGGAATTTTGATAGGTATCGCGTTGAATTTGTAGATAGCCTTGGGAAGTATTGCCATTTTCACGATGTAAATCTTTCTAATCCAGGAGCATGGGAGGTTTTGCCGTTTTTTAAGTTCTGTGTTGATTTCCTTTTTCAAGATTTTAAAGTTTTCATCGTAGAGTTCTTCACTTCTTTGGTAAAGTTAATTCCTAGGTATTTTATTTTTTGTGGGGCTATTAAAAATGGAGTTGCTTTCCTAATTTCAGACACACTTTTCTCATTGTTGGCATATAGGAAAGCCATTGATTTTTGAGGGTTAATTTTATAACCTGCTACTTTGCCAAAGTTTTGAATCAGCTTGAGTAATTTGGGAGTTGAGTCTATGGGATTCATTAAATACTAGATCATGTCATCTGCAAAGAGGGAGAGTTTGGTTTCTTCTTTCCCTATATGGATCTCCTTTATGTCTGCATCTTTTCTTATTGCTGTAGCTAGGCATTCTAATACTAGATTGAAGAGAAGTGGAGAGAGTGGACATCCTTGTCTTGTTCCTGAGTTAAGAGGAAATGGCTTTAGTTTTTCACCATTAAGTATAATGCTGGCTGTAGGTTTGTCATATACAATATTTATTGTATTGAGGATGTTCCATGGATTCCTAATTTTTCCAAAACCTTCATCATAAAGGGGTGTTGTCGAATACTTTTTCTGCATCTATTGAGATAACCATGTGGTACTTTCTCTTGCCCCTGTTGATGTGATGAATAATATTAATTGATTTACGTATATTGAACCAGCTTTGCATCCCTGAAATGAATCCTGTTTGAGCGTGGTGTTTGATTTTTTGGATGAATTGTTGAAGTTGGTTGGCCAAAATTTTGTTGAGAAGTTTTGCATCAATGTTCATCAAAGAAATGGGTCTATAGTTCTCTTACTTTGATGAGTCCCTGCCTGGTTTTGGGATGAGGGTTATGATGGATTCATAGAATGTGTTCGGTATTGAACTTTCTCTTTCAATTTCATTGAAGAGTTGGAGGAGAATTGATGTGAGCTCTGCTTTGAAGGCCTTGTAGAATTCTGCTGTAAAACCATCTGGTCCTGGACTTTTCTTATCTGGGAGGTCTCTTATTGATGTTTCTATTTCAATGCTTGATATGGGCCTGTTAAGCTTGTTTAATTCATCTTCGTTTAGTTTTGTCATGTCAATATTTTCTAGGAAAAGGTCCATTTCTGTCAAGTTCTCAAATTTATTAGCATAAAGTTTTGAGAAATATTCCCTTATAATCTTCTGAATCTTGGTTGTTTCCGTGGTGATGTTTCCATTCTCATCTCCGAGTTTATTTATTTGGGTGTGTTCCCTTCTTTTTTTTGATAGATTTGCTAAGGTACTGTCAATTTTGTTAATTTTTTCAAAGAACCAACTCTTTGTTTCATTGATTTATTCTGCAGTTTTTTTGGATTCTAATTCAATTAATTCTGATTGAATTTTAATTATTTTTTTCCGTCTACTGGATTGGGGTTTATCTTGCTGAGCTCAGAGCTATAAAATAGCCTCTGAGAACTGCTGTGTCCCAGAGGAGCTGGTTATTTGTGTGTTCATTTTTGTTGAATAGCATGAATATTTGAATTTCCTTTCTAATCTCTTCCATGACCCACTCGTGATTCAGTAGTGTGTTGTTCAGTCTCCATGTGATACCGGACTTTCGTTGGTGGCTTTTGGTGTCGAGTTCTAATTTTATTCCCTTGTGGTCAGAGAAAATGCAAGGTATAAATTCAGTGTTTCTGAGTTTATACAAGTCTTCTTTGTGGCCTAAAATGTGGTCTATTTTGGAAAATGTTTCTCGTGCTGGTGAGAAAAACGTGTATTCTGATGCTGCTGGGTGAAATATTCGGTACATATCTGTTAAATCTAATTGATATATGCAGCTGTTTAGCTCTGTGGTTTCTCTGTTGAGTTTTTACCGAATTGATCTATCTAGTGGGGAGAGTGGTGTGTGAAAATCCCCAACAATTAATGTCTTTGGATTTATATGTGATTTGAAGGAAAGTAGTGTTTCTTGGATAAATGTGGGTGCTCCATTGTTTGGTGAATAGATATCATCTTGAAGGAGAGATCCCTTAATTAGTATGTAGCGACCTTCTTTATCTCTTCTCAATAATTTTAATTTGAAGTCTATTTTATCTGATATTAGAATTGCAACTCCCGCCTGTTTATAGGGGTTGTTTGCTTGGTAGATTTTGTTCTAACCTTTAACATTGAAAATGTGTTTGTTTTTACGGGCAAGATTTGACTCCTGAAGGCAGTAGATAGAAGGATCTTGTTTTTTAATCCAACTAGACAGTGTGTGTCGCTTAATTGGAGAGTTCAGTCCGTTAACCTTAAGAGAAAGGACTGAGAGGTATTTGGGAGTTCCTCCCATGTTATCTACCTTCTTGGGGGCTGCAAAAACTGGGTTCTTCCTATGGTTCTTGGATTCTCAGTTTGGGTGCAGTTTCTTGGCCTTTTTTGTGGTCTTGTTGGTTTTCTATGTGAAGGACATTTTTAAGAATCTTTTGGTGGAGATGTATTGTGCCAATTTTTCTTTGTTATGGAAGGTTTTTATTTGGCCTTCAGTTATGAAGGAGAGTTTAGCTGGGTGCAGTATTCTTGGTTGATAGTTGTTTGTTTTTAGGCTCTTCTTGCTTTGATTGTCTCTGCTGAGAAATCTGAGGTGATTCTAATTGGTTTCCCTTTATAGGTGATTAATCTTTTCTCCTTGACAGCTTTAAGGATCTTTTCCTTGGTCTGTGTTGATCCTGTGGATTATAATGAGACAGTGGGATGTCCTATTCTGGTCTGGTCTGTTTGGAGTTCTAAAAGCTTCTTGTATCTGAATAGGCCTATCTTTTTGCACGTTTGGGAAGTTCTCTGCTAGGATCCTGTTAAACAAATTTTCTAGGCCATTAACTTCTGTTTCTAGGTGCTCCTCTACAGACATCATCCTTAGATTAGGCCTTCTGATGGTGTCTTCCAAGTGTTGAATAGATCTATCATATTTCTTGGACTTGTCTTGGATGGTTGTATGTTCTTTCTCTATAATATCTAGGCTGTCTTCAATCCCTGAGATTCGATCTTCTGCATGGTCTAACCTGCTGTCAAGACTTTCTACTTTGTTTTTTATTTCTTTTCCTTCTAATTGGTCAGCTTTGATGGCTTCAAATTCTTTGTTGAAGCTTTATTTTAGATCTTTTATGAACTTCTTTACCTCCTTAATTTGATGTTCAGTGTTTATTTTCAGATCAGTTAGTTGATTGGTTATGGTTTCCTTGGACTCCCATTCCTTCTGTTGGTTTCCATTCAGCATTCCCTTTGTGGTATCCCTGACTTAATTCAGCTCTTTGGTAATGGATTCCATGAATGACTTTAGTGATCTTTGTGTATTCTCTTCCTGCTCTCTCAATTCATGTATTACTCTTTTTTTAGCTTCCTTCCGTTCGTGGGACTCCTGTAGTTCTCTTTGAGTGTTCTCAGCCTGCTAACGCTGTTCCTGCCTTTCTATTTGAGTGTTCTCAAGCTGCTTAGGCAAATCCTATATCAGTTTTTGAGTAGCTTCCTCACGCTTATGATATTCTTGTATAAACTTTTGGATTGCCTACTCTCTCCCCCTACACGCTCATACAGAGTCCTTTGTATGCTTTCAATCTTTCCATTTATCATGTTTGCCAGCAGTGTTTGTAGAGCTATTTGGAAATTCTCCTCCGGATTATTCATTATGTGTTCTGTCCCCCGATTATCAAGATTGGGAATTGAGATACCCGGATTTGCCATTTTTCTTGTGTTTTTCTGGCTTACTCTGCCCATTTGAGATGAAAATAGCACCAGTTTTGTGTTAGAACACTATCTTAAGGCAAGCATCAACCCAAGTCTGAATTTGCATAGTCAATAGTCTACAGATACAATCTAGTTCAACATATACATCTATTCACCATCAAACAAGTATACATTAATGGGCTACGAACTGCAAAGAAGAATTTGGAAGACCAGAAATTATTAGGGTTAGGGAGAGATGTGGGTAAAAAATAGAAATAGATTGATGTGGGGAGGCTCAGGGAGACTTAACTAAGTCCTAACCTGAAAGCAGGAAATAGGTTGGGTAGGATGAAAGTAGAGAGAGAGAATAAAAGAAGAAAGGGAAAAGGAAAAGAAAAGACCAGAAAAAATAGAAAGGTAAAAATTAATAAAATTATGTGAACCATAACAATCTATTTAGATAAGAACGAGAATTTATTGAGAGAATGGGAGGGATATAAAAGAGATGTGAAAAACTTAAAAAGAAAAATGCTTAAAATATTATATAGGAATAAAGACGTAGTACTGCTATTAAGGAATTTAAGTCTTAGAGGTTTTGACTTGAGTAATAAATTTTTGGATTAAGTGTGTACACAATGTGGGTAGGGTCTAATAGTCAACTACGGGTTTATCTGAGGATGTGCAGGACAAGAATGTCAGATAATGTGATGTTATGAAAATGAACCCTTAAATATGTATTTTAATGTTTTCGTTTCTTTCATGCATTTGTTTCTAACGCATTTATAAGATTATTTCTTTTTTGCTTTGTATGTCCCTCCCCCACAGTGTAACCCCCGCTTTCACTATATTTGATGTCAGTATAACATGTGGAGGAGATGGGGACAAACAAGTCGTTTAAGGATTCAGGTGGACCTGTTGCAACAATGAGAAGTACAAAATGTCATGTCAAAACCAGCCTTACAATGTCGGTGTGGGGGGGGAGGGGGGTATAATTGGGTGGGGGAAAGGGGGAGGCTGGGAAGGGAGGTGAAGGGTAAACAAAGGAGGAGGCTGCAATGCTTGGTAAGAAATGTATGCATTATCCTGCTCATGTAATTGTGGCCCCTCTGTACAGTATGTTCTCAAATAAAATAAAATTAAATTAAAAAAAAGAAGAATGAAAGAGAAGAGAGGTGAAGAGGATAAGAAAGGAAGAAGAAAAAGATGAGAAGTTCAGTAGAGCTAAGGAAAAAACAAAAAGATAATTAAAAAAGACAAAAAAAGAGAAAGAAAACCAAAAAAGAAAGAAAAACGCACACTCACTTATTCGTAAAATAAAAATTATAAGAGGAAAAAAATGTTTCTGGAAAACAATTTTTTTTCAAAAAAGGTAAAGATTGAAGATTTAAAAAAAAGTTTTAGACAAAAAAAAATTTTATAGAAGGTACCAAAAATAAAAAATGAAAAAAAGAAGAAGAAGAAAGAAAAAAAAGTTCTTTGATTTTTTTTTTTTTTGGAGTAGTGGGAAAAGTCCTGTATCTCCCTTGTGTCCATAACCAGCCTCTTGTTGGAGTCTCTGGTCTGCTTGTGGTCCTGTGGCTTGGTTGGTTTCTTAAGTCTGTTTGTTCGAACAGGCAGAAAAATGCTCTGCTTTACCCAGGATTTAGCGATCCTCTTCCCAGGCTGGTTCATTGGGAGGCAGATCTGCTTTGAGTATCAGAAAAGAGGGGGATGCAGTGCTGAGGCTAGGTTCTGGGTAGAGTTGAGGCCTTTCAACAAACAGTAGCTTTTCCCGGGGGCTAGTTTGTGAAAACTCACAGAGCCCAGCCTGGAGCCATTCTCAGGGCTTCTGTTTAATGAATTTCAATTGACTGTCCAGGCTGCTAGAGGGAGGGGCAGCCTCTGGCTCTGATTAACCAGTGGAGAAAGCCACTCCAAGGGCTGGCGCCCAAGCTGGGTGACTTTTCCCTGGGTGGAGCTGAGTCTGGCAGGTCATGCTGCCGTTAGTTCTTGTGACCTGCTAAATGACTCATTTTATTCCAAGGCCTGAGTTGGAGCTAACAGCTCCTCTGAGCTTTGTAGGTATCCAAGATGTAGATCTCTGGTGCTGGAGGGGGTGGCCTTCCCTCCTTTCTTTCCTGAGGAGTGAGGATGTCAGGCTTCTACTCACGCTGAGTCTTGGTTCTTGGGTCTTCTCTGGTCTGCAAACTGCAGGATGAAGATGTCTGCTCTTTGTTGGTTCTTGCTGGTGTAGAGTAGAATCTGCTCACCTGCTGTGTCTGGCTCCTTCGTCCTGTACTTTCTGTGGCTTAGGTAGGCTCTTGTGCTTCCCCGCCATCGCCAGAGCTGCCGCCCCCCCCCCGGTGGCTGCTGGCAAGAGCTCAGAAGTGTCTCCTTGCCTGGGTTTCCCCTCTCTGGCCTAGCTCTCTCTCCTGTGATGGCACACTTTGTGTAATTCTCTGGCTTAGGACTGTTCACTGGAACTCTAAAACTGCTTTCTATGCGAGAGCTTACTTAGAATCCAGCTTATCTTCCACCATCTTCCCAGAAATCCCCAATTCTTGTTTTTCTAAAATACACTTGTTTTCATCTACAAATAGGCCTATCTATTGTCTTCAGGTGATTTTGATGATTGAAGATGCTTAATGAGAAGTCAAAATGTATTAGTAGCCCTTTGCTATCAATTAAATTTCACTTTTTCTTCTTGGAGAATATAATGATCAAAACAATAGTTCACAATCAGAAGGAATAGTTCAGAATCATGGTTCAACTGCAAGTGAATCACCAGTAAGTAATCCGCGATTCCATTTTCCACAAAGTTTTGTCACAGATACAATATGCCTGCCTTCTCTAGTTGATTTCCTAGCCTGGACCTATTCCTTCATTGTACAGGAAAAGTGTAATTCACCTGATTTCAGTCAGATCTGTTAGCAGAATTATCAAGTATTTAGATTTTTTTTTATTAAATTAGTTGTGGGACCTGAACTCTGGGCCTGGGCACTGTCCTTTAGCTCTTCAAATCAAGGCAAGCACTCTACCACTTGAGCCACAGAAACACTTCTGGATTTTTCTATTTGTGTGGTGCAACCAAAAAATATAAAAGCAAAATAAATTAGGATAATTATGAGCAACCATATTGTCTATGAGAACCATGAAAGAGAAAGATGAAAAGAGATACAGATGTGCAATGACCTAACTAGCCACAAAATCCATGCTTCTAATCAATTTACAGAGCAAACAATTTTTTTATTTTTTAAAAGAGACGGAAATAATATTTATATATAGAAATTAGTAAATACGTTTTTAGTTGCCTACATAAAGAGAAGAATCTTAATCCTTGGGCTGGGAAGGTGGCTCAGTGGTAGTGTGCTTGCCTTGCAGCTTACTACAGTGCAGAGACTACTTTCCAAAAAGGCCAATCATATGAATACTAGGGATGAGGATGAGTATACCCTCTTCATCGGGAAGCCTAGAGTGGACACCTAGACTATGTCCATGAGTTGGTATCTCAAGGCAGATATTCATGACATAACTATGAATGGCTGGACACCCCTGCACAGTGCTTATTTGTGGAACATATTGCAACAGCACACACACACACACACACACACATCATCATCATCATCATCAGATTTCTTCTTAAGTATTTTTTGTGTATGATCTTAAGAAGAAATTTACATTACTAACTTGAATTTCTGATAGGATAATATCATCACTGTACATCTTGCTTCTATGTTCTCAGTTTTAAATTAATATCTAAGTATGTGCATTACATAAGTAGAGGAAAAAGTAGGAGCCACACAGGTGGCTCAGGTCTTTAATCCTACCTTATCAGAAAGATGAATTCTGATGATTGTGCTTTGAAACCAGACAAAAAACGTCCATTAGAATATCGTTTGAAAGTAACCAACAAAATCTAGAAATGGCCCTGTAGTATAAGCAGTAAAATGCTAGCCTTGAGAAAACTAAAACAGAAAAAAATAACAAATTCTGGGACAGAGCCAGACCCTGAGTTCAAGCTCTAGTATTAGCACCAAACTAATGAATGAAAGAATGAATGAATGAATGAACTAAAAATTAATTAAGTGGTCACATGTGGAGAGACAGGAAAAATGTAACAACCGTGGTGTCTAGATTATGTATTTTTTTCTTTCATGCATTTGTTTCTAACACATTTATAAGATTATTTCTTTGTTGCTTTGTATGTCCCTCCCCCACAATAAAACCCCTTCTTTCACTATATTTGATGTCGGTATAATTTGTGGAGGAGAAGGGGAAAAACAAGTCATTTAAGGATACAGGTGGACCCGTGACAACAATGAGAAGTACAAGTTGTCATGTCGAAAACGAACTTTACCACTTTGGTGGAGGGGGAGGATTGGGTGTTGGGGCGGGGGGAGGCTGGAAAGGGATGTGAAGGGTAAACAAAGGAGGAGGCTGCAATGCTTGATAAGAAATGTACTCATTATCTTGCCCATGTAATTATAAGCCCTCTGTACAGTATGCTCACAATAAAAAATAAAAAATAAAAAATAAATATGATTCTCACTTGTCAGCCTCCTTAGTAGCTAGGGTTACAAGCATGAGCCATTGGCGCCTAGCTATATAATTATTTTTTACACATTATGAAGTATGGAGTGGTAATCCCATTCATTTATATGTTGTTTAATGATCAATCTACATCATATCCATTAAATTCTGCATGTAACACTTCTTTATAGTGAGAATGCTCAAAAACTTATCTTCTGGCTATGATGAAATATCTATTCTTAACTATAATAACTTTGCTTCTTGTAGTATAAAATTAATATATTTACTTTTACTCATGGTAGTCTGCTAATTAAAGTTATATCAAACATGAATTGTAAAGTGAGAGAAATTCATAGTTCCATTACATGTTTAAAGAAAATGATTATGCACTTTTTCAATTATATTTCTTTGGAATGTGTAATATTCTTTGATTTAACTTAAAATTGATAATAATTATATTATATCAAATTGATTCAAACTTGTATTTGAAAATTGCACACAGCACAAATATACTTCCACTTTCTTCTAACACATAATTAAAATAACAGTATAGGAAAGTTTGGTGTTAGCTTTTCATGTGTAGAATCATAGAAACTCAGGATGCTAAGACCTGAATATTTTAGTTCAATACCAGTCCAAACAGACAAAAATGTGAAAACTTAACTCCAATTATCCAGCAGGAAGCAGAAGGTGATGATGTGGCTCAAGGAATGGCGTGTCATAAGCCATGAGCAAAAAATACAACAGAGACCATTAAACATTGAGTTCAAGCCCTAAAAATGGTATATACACAAAATAAAACAACAAAAAAGTAGTATAAACATCAATAATAAAGACAAAACTAGTAGAAAAATCATGAGAAATGTTGTGTGAATATCTGGAAGTCAGAAATCATTTGCCAGAATTTTGATTCATTAGAGGTAAAAGTCACAGTATAATTTTAACAATCTCATTGAAGTCATTTGTGTTGAAACCTGGCTATTGGGTAACATGTGAAAGAGCAGACTGGATTACCTTACATAGTAGACATTGCCTGAAACTATACACCATCCCACTCTGCAAAAATCGAAAATCGTGCCTGTTAATTTAAAAAGAACCTCATGCTAGAGACATTTTCGTCCACACAGACTGGGGTCCTTATTTTGTGGCTTCAGACCAGTGCTTTTTTAATAACCACTCCTGTTTTACTCCCCTTCAATGGTGAAGTTATACCCTAAGCTGGCATCAAGCCACTCTCTAGAATAGGGCAAGAGCATTTGCTGATGCTCTTCCAACTTCTCTTTGTAGCTCGGGATATCCAGACTCTTGTAGCTAGGATGGGATACTTTGATGTCCAGCTTGCCTCAAACTGGAGATAAACATGTAATGGATATGTCAACCTGAGTTAGTTTCAAACTATGATCTTCAGATCTGAGCCACTATGCTCAGCCCAGTATTTCCAGTAAGTTACTTAATCTTTCTGACACTCAGGTTCTTCCTGTGTGGAAAATGAAAAGAATTACTTTGTGGACCTATGAATCCAGTGGGAGTTATGACTAGGTGCAGGAAGTATAAGTGTTCAGGATGTGTGGACAGAGTCTGACACTCTCATAAAACTACTGGTATTTATATTGAAATGAATTCCAGGAATTGGAAACAACAGGGATATTTCTGTTCTTGTTTATCCTTTTATGGACATTGAAGGAGCCACAGAAATTCAAGGAGAACAGGGAAACCAATGCAGCAGTTGCACTCTGTAGATATTATATTCACAATGAGCTAAACTTGTGGACAGGGACAGGATGGAAAATCAGAGAGAGAACAAAGTGATGGGATTGTCAACAAGAAGTGAACTCATTAGCGACTTATTAAATGGTGATCTGTATGTACACTACCTTAACAAAAACCATTTGAAAAATCCAGGTTGATGATTCTCTATTCCAGTTTTTGTAGAGGTCCTTAAGACTCAGGTTCACCTGGAGTTTTTGAAGGTCACATTATATGATAATTAATGTAGAACCAGAATCTCTTAAGAAATGTTATAAAAAGTATTTCATTCTTAGTACCTCTTTCTCTATGAGTGGCGATTCTATATGTTGTTGTCAGAGCTAAAGTTTTACTTTTTGTTTTTAGTACTTGTCAGGTGTTGAATCCTCCTTAAAGCTTTGTGACAAAGGTCTGCTATATCTAGGCACCCTGCCCCTAACTAAAATGATAATAAATCTTTGAAATTTATGTACTTGAGTATAAGATTTATTTATTGATTTAATTTGTGGCTGGTGCTGAACTCTGGGCCTGGTTGCCATCCCTCAACACTTCAGCTCAAGTCTAGTGCTCTACCACTTGAGCCACAGTACCACTTCTACCTTTTTCTGCTTAGGTGGTGCTGAGGAATCAAACCCAGGGTCTTGTGCATTCAAGGTAATCTGTCTACAACTGATCCACCTTCTCAGCCCTTATGAGTGGTATGTTTGTGCACAGGTCTATCAAGCAAATCTATTGAGCAAATGTATTCATTTGCCACTAGACATATTCAAAATTATGAATTATCTGATATTTTAATGAATAAAACTGTTATCATTGATACTAGGAAGTGTTTGTCTCCCCATACTAAAAACATGGAGGAGGGTTTTTAAAACTAAAACTACAAAATAAATTTTAAGATCTTGTTGCTAACAAATGTGTCCACGTATTATTACATTAAACAGAAAATTCAAAATGGTTTTTTTCATTAATACAGAGATCAAAGGACTTATAATTCTTATTTCAAGATGAAAATTAAAGGGGAAAAACAGTCAGGAGGTAAAATTTATATTGAATGTTAATAGTTAAAGAGGAAAAGAAGATCCTAGATGACAAATTAAAGACAAAGCAATATCAGAGCACTATATGCTCAATATTAAATAAGAAGGTTTAATTGAAAAATTGAGCTGGAATGTGCGCATCAGGCAAAAGCAAGAAATCAGAGCTTACCACCAACAAAGAAACACCATAATGCATATCTGAGAAAAAGGAAAAAAGTTCCTTGTCCTTGATTTCAATGATACATATAAGCCCCATACACACGCGAGCACGCGTGTGCGTGCGCGCGCACACACACACACACACACACACGAATGTATGCAACAGCTCAACCTACTCACATACATTCAACATGAATCAAAGATCTTCCTATAATATTTGGAACTTTAAAAGTTTCTAGTCTTGGAAATAATTGATAACAGATGCATAAGCAAATATTTTCTGAATAACACTCTGTCATGTAAATGAGAATTTCTGATGGTTATATCTACTTAAAATATCTCTGAATCTCGGAAGAATTAAACAAGAGACAATACGAATTTGGGACTATAATTCTACTAGCTATTCTGCAAAAGCTTAATAAGAAGTTCTGAGGTCCAATATTAAATACCAAATTAATTCATTAATACATGTGTAAGTGAAGTGAAAGACAGTTATCAGAGACCTATGCTGCCTCCAATTCTCAGCAGGCTTCACACTGTGACACCTTTGATTCTGCTGTGCCAGGCCCACAGTTCTTTTCCCTAGAGCAGTGGCACTGCTGGGCTTGGGAATGGGGTCTGTGTGGAGAGGGAAGAGGCCACAGGGGAGGCCGAGCTTTGGTTGGGGCTAAGAGCGGTGGGGAAAGGATGGTGGGGAGGCCCTGACAGAGGCTGTGAAGGGAGGAAGAGGCAGTTGGCTAACAGATCATGCAGCAGCAGCCCTAAAGGCAGATGGGTTCTGGGGAGTGTCTGTGAGGTGTAGAATTTGGGGTGAATTTGCTAGGGCCTGTTTGTTTGGTGAGGAGAGGAAGAAGTATCCAGTCCCACCCAAATAGATAATGAAAAATAAGACAACCAATGCCTGAAGAATTTCAAGAACAAAGGCAGGGACTTATAGGTAAACTCTAGGGGCAGTGAGGACAGCAAGGTTGGGCCTGTGGTTGTCATGTCTCCTTCGATGCCCTTGGAAGTGAGGGCCAGCTCTGCTGTGGGCTAGGTCTGGATCTTGCCTTGAAGCAGACACCAGGAATTGTCAGCACAGCCTCAGCCTGCCCCAATGAGGTGGCCTGTTGTGGGTGCTGTAGCCTGGGCAGTTGCTAGGAGGCTATACACAGAAGGGCAGAGGAAGCATGGCTGGTAGGATCTGCTCCAGCCCAACCAAGCTCAGGGCCACTTGGGAAGTTCCAGCTCTGGATCAGGATCAGGCACTGCTCCAGACAAGTAGGGCCTTTGCGGACCTGTGCAGTGGCTGCCACGTGTGGGTTGTGAACCTCCTTAGAATGGCCGAGGAGTCTCAATGGAGAGGTGCATTTGCTTCTGTGCCTCTCCCATCTTCTGGATTCCTGCTCTCCTCCTGCCTCCTGCCATGTCCAACTACAGGAGTCAACTTCTCCAAGCCACTGAGAGGCCATCCCAGAGATGTTCACAGGGCTTTCCAGGCTGCTTCACCATGAATGCAGGGCTCACAGGGTGCCATCCTCCAGGCAAAGCATACCCCCATTTCAGCTTGGTGACTCCTGCCTAGAGGATCACAAACTGCATTCTTACACAGAAATCCAGGGGTACACAAAGCTGTCCTGCAGTCTAAGGCATCCTTTACTTCCTCCTGCTCAGGTGTGGAGCAGCTGTGGAGCCAACTGCAACATCGTGATTGATTATCTAAAAAGAAGAGGAAAAAAGCTTCATTGTCCCAGTACAGCTGCCCCTGGGGTTCTCTGTGTACACTAGTCTTGTGCTTAGATAACGATCCCCAAAGACCACCACGAAGCCAGTCTCATGTGACCACATTAGAGTCATTTATTGCAAGCTCGAGCCTGGACTCACAACTGTCACCATTGCAGTAGGTCAGAATTGAGAGCCCCGACCCTTCAGTTAACTGGGTAATCTTATAACAATCTTATTGGCTATCTAGTGCAGGCTAAGCAATAAACAATAATTTGTGGAGGAGAAGGAAAAAAAAAACAAAATCGTTAAATAGGGATACAGGTGGACCCATTGCAACAATGAGATGTACAAGTTCTTATGGGGAAAAACGAACTTTACAACTTTGGTGGGGGGGAAGGAGGGGAGGATTCGATGAGTGGGGGGGGAGGATGGGAAGTGATGGGAGGTTGAAACAAAGGAGGAGGCTACAATGCTTGATAAGAAATGTACTCATTATCTTTCCCATGTAATTGTAACCCCTCTGTACAATGTTTTCACAATTAAAAAGTAAAAAAAAAATTAAAAGATTAAAAAAAAATCTGTAGCTTTAGGTACTTCCTGTCATCCGCTGATGGCTATTGCTAGGGGAGTTATGGGCAGAACGTTATTGTGACATTTCACGTTTTTTCCAGGAACCTGAGTTCTAACTTTCAGTAAAAGTCTACTTACAATGGGTACTTTCAGTAGAGGTCTTCACAATGGATACTTTCAGAGTATTCGGAGTCTAAGTCTAGAATGCCTGTACTTTGGCAAAGACTTCTCACTAGGGGTGTGTGTGTGTGTGTGTGTGTGTGTGTGTGTGTGTGTGTGTGTGTGTGTGTGTGTGTGTGTGTGTGTGTGTGTGTGTTGTGTGAGAGAGTCAGACCCAGCTGAGGTTTGGGGTGAAATACTCTTGCCCTTCAGCATTGAGTTTTGGTATCTATTGTTAGTCCCACCTCCCCAAATTTGAGTTCTAAAGTTGTCCTTGTAAATACTTTTATCCTTTGATCTTCTTGATATTCAGATTCCTAAAGGTCTGCTTATGAACTTTAATATTTGCTTCATGAAGGTGATGTCTTTCTTTTAACTTTTATGAAGCACTTTGCTCTCTTTAAATGCAGTTTGTGCTGTGTTAGTGGTTTTACTTAGACCAGACTATGGTGGCCCAGGCTGTGCCTGTTAATTCTGAGATTAGTTTAGGCCAATATGAGATACTATACTTTCAGTATATCAGTGAAGGAAGTTCAGCATCTTTATTGAAACAATTTCCTGGCTGTAAATACAAACAAAAACATCCAGTGATAAAAACGTACAATCTGTTGTTTTTAGTTAATTGTGCACAACTGTAATGAAAAAAAATCTTTTTACTAAAATTAGTATTTGTAATGGGAAAAAATCAAATGTTATAAATCTTAAAAATCGATCAAATACCAAAAGAAAAAGAAAGACACTAATTAGGAATGAAGTACAAATGTAAGTCTTTAATAAATAAATGAAATGTTTGAGATTCATATCCAAATAGAAAATAAGAAGGAAAATAAAGAGGAAAGTCACTGAGATCCTATCTTACACACCAGAATAGCTATCACCACTCAAATAAATAAAATGCTGGATAGGTTGAAATAAATCAGGAACTATATTTGGTTTTGTGGCATTGTAAACTAGTGCAAACCATAGGAATATCTTAACGGAAGTTTACACAATATCAAAAAGACAGATATGTTGATGTCCTTTACCGCATTTGGATACATATTGAAGGAATATAAATCAACATGAACATCCATGTTCATGGCAGCAATATTCACAGCAACCAAGCTGTGTAATCAACCTAGATGCACCAGAAAGAGGGAATGAAGAAAATGTGCTATTCATAGCTGTGAACATGTTCTGGTATATGAAAAGTGAATGTTTCTACTGTATCATTGCTAAATATTTTGAATATATACCTAATCCTACTTTCATTACGTTTTGTGGAATGGTGTTTCTGCTTTAATGAGGAATGTCCATATTGATTTTCAGACCAGTTACAATAGGTTGAAGATATCCTATAATATGTGGATATTAGATCTAAATTTAAATATATCAATGAACACATAGAGGACCATCATATATAGTTTATAATTTGAACCAATTTTAAGAAGGCAAAGGTTAGGGAAAAAAATGCTGTTAGAAGTTGAACAAATACACATACATGGAAAAATACAAAAACATGTGAAACTAATTACTGCTAATAGTAAAACATTTTCCTCAAGTTTTAACAATGAAACTATTAAAATAATACTTAATAACATCAAATAAATATGCCATAGAAGAAAATGTACCATAGATATACGTTTCCCCATAATTTGTTTTACTTTATAACAAATGGATTAGAAGAAAGTGTAATTACATGTCTGAAGATGCTACCACTTTCAAGTTTCATTGATTGAATCCAGCAAAGGAAAGTAACAGAGAAGTAGAGAGTAAGAACAACCTGGGATATGGATAAAGATACTCAGTAGAACTTTGTGAGGAAAGAATGTGCTCCGTTTTCCTGATCAAAATAGAGCTAGGACAGCTAACTTTTGACAGAACACTTGTAATGTAGAGTAGTGGAGTTAGTAATTTAGGTAGTAATTTTTTACTTTTATTCCCTAATCTTATGATGTGATTCCCAAATGATGTGAGTGATACTAGATTTTCTTTTTTTTTTGGGGGGGGAGGTCCGGTTGTGGGGCCTGAACTCTGGGTCTGGGCGCTGTCCCTCAGCTTTTCAGCTCAAGGCTAGTGCTCTACCATTTGAGCCACAGTGCCATTTCCAGCGTTTTTCTTTTTGCTTATGTGGTGCTGAGGAATCAAACCCAGGGGCTCAGGCATGCAAGGCAAGCTCCCTACCACTCAGCCACCTTCCCAGCTCCCTGATTCTAGATTTTCTGAGCCCTTTTTTTTTCACCAAAAGTTTCTAATTCCTCACACTGACAATGGTTCTTCTGCTACTCTCATTTCTCCTTGTTTCTAAACTAAACACCTGTAACCTTTTGGTTCATGAGAAAGAGCTGGAGAAATATGAGGATGGCTTGGAATCTGAGCTAACATCCACTCCAGCTTGGAGGATCTGGTAAAGAACTTCCACATGGGTCTCACAATCTGATATTAATTGACCTCTTTGGAAATGGAGAAACTCACTCCCTCAGGCAGAATCTGTCATTCCTTGACTTTCTCTGAAGAGGTTTCATACTAGGGCACAATTCAGAGAATGAGCTTTCCCATTGTCAGAAGGAACAGGTTGAAAACTAAAAGTGGCCTCAGGACCAAAAGGGCCAGTCAGAAACCAAGAGATCACACTTTCCTCATCACCCAGGACCTTCTGGTTGGAATAGAGCCTGAGCAAAGTCTAAGATGGAGATAAACTGAGACTGGGCCTAAGGAGGAAACAAAAGCATGACCCTCTCTTTGATTACAAGGGAGTTATGTAGTGAGACATGAAAACTTCCTTCATAAAAAAATTCACTAGGTAAGTTATCTCACTGCCACTTTGCAGGAGGTCAGTTTCCCCAAAGAAGAAGTACTTAAATGTTGTGACTGCCAGTTTGCTCTCTAGGCTGTTGTCTCTCTCACCCCTTCTCATGTCAGGAATGCATTGCTTCTTTCAGGCACTCAGCTACCTGTCCTGACTCCTAGGCAGTAATACTATAGGCTGTTCTTCGGCTAACCTCTTGCATTTAAGGTAGAATAGGCCCAGGCTATGGTCATGCCAAGTGGTAGATTCAAGAGGTGAATATAAGCTCAGATTTGTACAGTACAACAAACATATTGAAAAAATTAAATTAAATTAATAGGTAAGTAATTTAGGGTTTATAGCAACAAAATTAGGTAATTATTAGTAATACATCTAGAATCACGGATTAGGAAGAGAACAGTGAAGTAGGTTCAGGATAAAATGGAAAGATACCCCATAGCCATAACAGGATAGTATGAAGGTACTATTGGCATAGGTCCATTTACTATCTTAGGAGTGACCTTGGATAGGAGGCTTTTAGAATAATATCTAAAAGAGAGTGACTTTCTGGGCACTGGTGGCTCACACCTCTAATCCTAGCTACCCGGGAGGCTGAGATCTGAATATTATGATTCAAAGCAAGCCCAGGCAGAAAAACCCAGAAGTGGTGCTGTGGTTCAAGTGGTAGAGCATGAACCTTGAGCTCAGGGACAATGCCTAGGCCCTGAGTGCAAGCTTTAGGATCAGCAAAACAACAAGAAACAATAACGATAAAAGAAATAAAACGACTTAAAGATATGCGATGGAATGATGATCATGTGTAACTGTTTAGCGATCATAAAAGGAGACAAAATTTGGAGCAAAATGATATCTATTTTTTTCTAATCAAGGATGCAAAGCAAATGCCAAATTCCTCTTCTCAAAAACTTCTAAACATGGACTGGGAATATGGATCAGTGGTAGAGTGCTTGCCTTGCATGCATGAGACCGTGGGTTCGATTTTTCAGTGCCACATAAGCAGAAAAAGACAGAAATGCTGCTATGGCTCGAGTGGTAGAGAACTAGCCTTGAATTGAAGAGGTGAGGGACAGTGCTCAGGCCCAGAGTTCAGGCCCATTGTCCGGCCTAAATAAAAACAAAAAAATAAAACAAAAGAAAAAACTTCCAAACTTATCTTTTCTCATAATTGAAGAGAGGCTCCTTTTACAGAAATTCTCCTTATCTAGCTGAAGGTCATCAGAACTTCAGTACACTTTTCCTGTTGAGATATAATGCACCTAACTCTACTGAACCTAATCATGGCTAGGAAAGTATGGACATTGATAGGTTTGTTATATTTTTCCTTATAAATATATAATACTGTCAGTTATGATATAATATATTATAATATAGAATATATTATACATTGTATTATATATTAAATATATTATATCATGTATTATGTATTAACAGACTTCCTAATTTTAGATGTAGGAACAGGCAACATATTGAAAGAAAAATGATTGAATCTCTGAGTTATTTCTCTACCACAGTACAATACCAGGTTTCATTCTTATTACCCAGAGAACAACATAGGAAAGCGATGCCCATGGATGTGGTTCTCTGGATTTTGGAAATTGTGATCATATATATATATACATATACATATATATATATATGTATGTATATGAAATAGATCATATATATATATTTAAATATATATAACAAATCGTTTAATAATAGTGAATATGTAAAGCTATAACAACAGATAAGTAAGTGAATACTTATGTGCACACACTCCCAGTCACCTTCATGTATAAGAATTTCTTTTCTTGCTCCTATTCACCAACACAGAGAGTATATGAGTTGCCCTTCAATTGACCTGGACGTTCTTTATCGGTATACTGTAGCTTCACATCCTTTGTTCCCTAAGTAGCCAGATGCTATGTATTCAATAACAAAACTGTTACAGGCAAAAGTATCCACCCTGAAACATAGAGGAACTTGGATTTCAGAAATGCCACAAATAAGTGGGAGGTACAGCAGTACTTTTCAAAATTGAATAGATTACATATTTATTAGAAAGCTTGTAAGAAAAAAAAACTTCAGTGTAGGATGATACACTTGAAGAAAACTACAGTTTAAATTACATATAGCCGGTGCTGCAATATACAATAAATAAGAATTAAAAAAATAAATTATATATGACATCAAATTACAAAGTTCCAGGGCATTTCTCTACTCTTGAGAAATAGAGTAATCCATATTAAAAATAAATAAATGAAAAGACGAATGTTTTATACCAAATTTCAAAACATACTATATGTTATACAAAGGAAATGCAATAAGCATGCATTTTACAGTCTAGTAACATCATATGTTATGAAGAATCTGATTAACTGATTCATAAAAATCAATAAAATGCAGTTAAAACATCCGATATCTCAAGTGTCCACTTAGCAGAATACTTTCAATCTATGGTGTCTATTTTGCATAGTATTCAGCCCTATCCATTCCACAATGGCATAAGGCTCTTCCTGAGAAAGTCCAGAGATCCGTCTACTGTGAGTGCTCAATGTAGACCTGTTCCCATTCTCTTTTATTTGGGCATGTGATAGACTGACTATCTGTTAATTGCCAAAGGCACAATTTAGACAGGCTTCCAGTATTGATATTTTAGCTCTCAGAATAAAAGGGAAATTGAAGACAGAAAGACAGAGGTTAAATCTACCAGATCCCTGAAAGATTTCTATCATTGTGCTAAACCTGTAGTTTTCTATTGACAGTTGAACAAACTGCAGTAATTGCCACTCCAACCACATGTCCAAAAAGTGGCTTTCCAAATATTAGCCTATTTTCACTTTGGTAAATCAAGACACACTATTGTGGCCCCGTTTCACTTAAACTATCAGCTATGGTTGACCCAAAGGATAGTTGACCTTACCAATTTCTTAAATTTTAGGTCATCACACAATCACTTCATAGCCCTTAAACATTAAAAATACCTACCCATATAAGTCTGCATTACATACTCATTACTGTTTTTTTCATTTGTCATGTTTTACATATTTGTGTATCCCAGGACTTAGCTCTGTAATATTCCTTCACATGGTTGTTACCACTGAGTACAGTAATTATTTCTGTATTTTTTCTCCAGTTCTGTTTTCTTTAATTAAAGTCCTTAATAGCATCCTGTCTACTGACAACTCCTAACTACTGATTTTAGCAAACTCAAAAGATCCCAAAGTGAGCTTTGATCTCTATCTACAAACCAATCCCTCATTACTATTTAATTAAGTGATAAATCTTCCAGCTATCTTTTCAAAATACCTTGGAGTCATTTCAGACTTATGTAATTTTTCACACCTCATATTTAATCTATGACCAGGTTTCGACAAATTAACTCACTATACATTTTAGGAACTATATATATATATACATACATATATATACATACATACATATATATATATATATATATATATATATATATATATATATATATATATACATATATGGTATATGAGTGCCAGTACTATGACTTAAATTTGGGGCCTAGGTTCTTTTATTTTTCTGTTTTTGGGAGGACGGGTCCAGTCATGGGCCTGAACTCTGGGCATTGGTGCTGTCCCTCAGCTCTTCAGCTCAAGGCTAGTGCTCTACCACTTGAGCCACAGCGCCACTTCCAGCTTTTTTCTTTTTGCTTATGTGGTGCTGAGGAAATGAACCCAGGACCTCATGCATTGAAGGCAAGCGCTCTAGCACTGAGCCACCTCCCAGCCCCTTACTTTTCTTTTTTGCTTAGGCTTTATTTGGTGTAAAGATCACCTAGAATGTCATTAGGCACACCCTTTTCATTTAAAAATATGTATATTTTGTAGCAATGTTATTGCCATTATTGTAGGGAGCCGAGGCGAGACTCCGCCCACTCCCTTGCAGTTTTGAGGATTACCACTCCAGACTGTGCTTGGCGGGACGCCTGGGCTGTGCGCGTGCGCGAGCAAGGTAGTGTCCCCAGCCAATCCCATGACACCTGGTGATGGTAAAAGGCAGGCGACCAACAATAGAAAAGACCCGTGTTCGAATTCCCTATATAAGCGGCTGTATTTCGGGTGCACGCTCTCTCGCGCCCAAGCTCTCCTACAACTAAAAGGCTCTCCAATAAAGCGTGATCTGAGAAGACTCCTGGAGTGGTGGTCGTTTTTCCTCGCTGGTCGAGTAGGCGGTCACTACAACTGGTGCTGAAACCCGGGAACGAACCTGGGACAGGACCCGCGCGAGAGGCCGAATTGGAGCCAGAACTCAACACGCGGAGAGGAGACGTTGGTAAATATCCCCCGGTATGCTGTTCACTGTAGATTTAGATATTTATTGGTTGCTTGCATTGCTTCTTCCCTTGTGGCTTGTCTTTTTGATGGTGCGCACTTGCCTCGAGGAGGGAGGGTTTGATTTAATCAAGGAAGGACGCAAAGTACTAACGCAGCATCAGGATAGTCTATCAGAGTCAGTATACAGTAATGGGGAGGAAAAGAGGCCTAAAAGAAAAAGGGAAAAAAGACAGAAGGATCCTAAAGAATTGAAGCGAGAGGGGCTGCAGCCCTCACAAAAGGAGAAGGGTTTTAGGGAGGGGGTCTCAAGGAGACCTCCGTGCCCTTCTTTAAAAGCAAACCGGTTCTCAGCCCTACATGTGGAAGGGCGGGACCAAGAATATAGTAATCTTGTGAGTGACTCAGAGGAAGAAATGTTAGAGGAGGAGGGAGAGCAGCTCGATCCAGCTGATAGTGAAGAGTTAGAAGAGGCTGCGGCGGAGCACGTGGCAGACAAATATGGAGGGTGGCGCCCCCTAGGGGTGGGAGTACCGCAACAGCCAGGGAGAGGAAACGGAGCTGGCCCTCACCCGTCGGCCCCCCGCCGTGCCCGCTGGCAGGGAAGAGTCACTTTATTAAAGAAAATACCTGGTCGCAGCTGGCAGCTGCTTTCCCAGTTTTTGAAAATCCGATTACTGCTGAAAGAAATTTTGAGCCGGTTTCCTACTCCCAGCTTAAGGATTTAGTTGAGGCAGTCCGTACTTATGGAGTGACGGCTAATTATACCACTGCCTTGCTCCGAAGATTGACCTTCAATGCCATGACGCCCACGGACTGGTTTGAGGTAGCCCGTACCTGCCTTAATCATGGGCAGTACCTCGATCTCCGGTCTATTGTTCAAGACAAGGCTCAAGCCCAATACACACAAAATGTCCGTGACGGGCACCCGAACTGGACCGTAGACATGCTTCTCGGGCAGGGAATCTACTCGGTAGACCAGACAGGATATCCCTTTGAAGTATACCGCCAGGTAAACGAGGTTTTTTACATGTCCTGGCGAGCCCTCCCAAACAAGGGAGAGGTGGCTGGCAATCTAACAAAAATCATGCAGGCCCCTAATGAGCCATTTTCTGATTTTGTTGCCCGTATGCTAGAGACAGCCGAGCGGGTGTTAGGAAATCTGGAAACAGCCATGCCATTTGTACAACAAATCATTTTTGAACAAAGCACCAAGGAATGTCAGAGGGCAATTACCCCAGTAAGAACCCAAAGCCTAGAAGCTTGGTTAAAAGCCTGCAGAGAAGTAGGTGGCCCCCTGACCAATGCGGGGCTGGCAGCTGCTGTCTTGTCGGCTGCCGGGGCCGCAAAAGATAGTAAAGGAAAAGGGTGTTTCCGGTGTGGTCAGTTGGGACATTTTAGACAGCAATGCCCACAAAATGGTGGTCCTGCACAAAACATACCCAGGCCGCCAAGGACTCCAGGAGTGTGTCATCGTTGTAAAAAGGGAAAGCATTGGGTCAACGAATGCAGGTCAGTTAGAGACATCAATGGACATTTTATCCCCCAAATTACTCCAAACACTAATTCGGAACAGGAGCCAAAAAACGGAGAGAAGGGCCCTCGTCCCCAGGGCCCGAAAGTTTATGGGGCATTTCAGACTCTGGCTCCCGGACAGCACCTGCTACAACCCCCCAGCCAAGAAGAGCAACCTCAGGCTCCGCAGGGTTGGACCTCTGTGCCACCTCCGGACAGGTATTAACACTGCAGATGGGAGTCCAGATTGTGGAGACAGACATGACAGGACCCCTAGATGAAGGCACTGTAGGAATAGTTTTAGGACGCTCCTCCTCCACAATGAGAGGATTAATAATTTTCCCGGGAGTGATTGACCCTGACTATACGGGGACTATCAAGGTCCTCTGCAATGTCCCCCATGGAGTGGTGTCCATTTCTCCCGGGGATAGAATTGCACAGCTCCTGCTTTTGCCTTCTCTTCATGGCAACTTCCCTGCTAAGGAGATAGAGAGAGGAGATAAAGGGCTAGGCTCCACTGGAGTCGACCTTACATGCCTGTCCATAACTTTAGACCAAAGACCCATGTTAACTCTCCAAGTAGAAGGGAAAAGATTTGAGGGACTGGTGGATACAGGGGCAGATCGAAGCATCATCCAAAGAGGGGAGTGGCCAAAGCAATGGCCAACTCAGAAATCCTCCCAGACCTTGCAAGGGCTGGGCTATGCTGATGCCCCACAGTTAAGTGCAAAAGAATTGACTTGGAGAACAGACGAAGGCCAAGTTGGAAAAATGCAGCCATTTGTGGTAGACGTCCCTGTCAATCTTTGGGGAAGAGATGTGCAGCAACAGCTAAAGTTAACTTTAACTAATGATTATTCTGAGGCCAGTCAGAATATGATGAAACAGCAAGGATTTGTGCCAGCCTTGGGGCTTGGTCGGCGTCTCCAAGGACGCAAGGAGCCGATAGAGCCACTTCCTAAACAGGACAGGAAGGGTTTGGGTTTTTCTTAGGGGCCTCTGAAAACAAAGCTTCCACTGAAGGTGTGGTACCCATACCTTGGTTAACGCAAAAGGCGGTGTGGGTTCCTCAGTGGCCCCTCTCTCGAGAAAAATTGGAAGCGGCTCAAACTCTTGTCCAGGAACAGCTGCAGCTGGGGCATGTTGAGCCTTCAGTGTCATCTTGGAATACCCCAATTTTTGTTATCAAAAAGGCCTCCGGAAAATGGAGATTATTACATGACCTTAGAGCAGTAAATGCCCAGATGCAAATTATGGGACCCATCCAAAGGGGACTTCCACTGCTGTCTGCGTTACCTAGGGAGTGGCCTATTCTGGCCTTAGACATTAAGGATTGCTTTTTTTCCATACCTCTTTATGAAAAGGATAGGGAGCGCTTTGCCTTTACTTTGCCCTCGGTTAATCATGAAACCCCGGATGCTCGCTATCAGTGGAAAGTTCTCCCCCAAGGGATGGCTAATAGCCCAACAATTTGTCAATTGTTCGTGGGGGCTGCATTAACCCCTGTTAGGGAAAAATTTCCAAAAGTACGGATTGTCCATTATATGGATGATATCTTGTTGGCTGCTCCCTCGGTAGAGACTCTTCATAAAGTGTTTGGGCAGGTAACGGAGACCTTAGCTAATAAAGGATTAATTATTGCCCCTGAGAAGGTTCAGCAGACTAGTGTTGTTCAATTTCTGGGAACCATTGTTTCCCCTACTGAGATTAAACCACAAAAACTTTCCATTCGAACTGGTCATCTTAAAACACTTAATGATTTTCAGCAATTGGCAGGAGATATTAATTGGATAAGGGGGTTTCTTAATCTCCCTCGGTCAGAGTTGTTACCTTTATTTGCTATTTTGGAGGGCGACCCTGAAGTCACCTCCTCTAGATCCCTGACACCTTTAGCACTAAATTCCCTACAAAAGGTTGAGGCAGCTTTGTCTAGGGCTCAACTTTCACGGGTTGATTTAAAATTACCTATTGATTTATGTATATTAAAAACAAAAAATTATCCCACGGGGGTTCTTTGGCAAAATGGCCCCTTATTGTGGCTCCACGGCAATTCTGTGGGAGCAAAAACTGTTCAATATTTTCCTGAATTAGTGGCTAAACAGGCAATTTTGGGTATGAAGTATTGTTTAATGCACTTTGCAAAAATTCCAGATAAATTAATTATTCCATACACCCGTGAGCAAGTTGAAATTTTAGCAGCCACAATGGATATGTGGGCAATTCTTGTTTGCTCATTTCCAAATGTAATTGATAATCATTATCCTAAGCATCCTCTGCTTGCCATAGTTAACAAAAATTTAGTGTATTTTCCTGTTGTCACTTCAAAGGAGCCCTTGGCTGATACTCTAACCATCTTTACGGATGGATCAAAATCTGGACAAGGTGCCTTTTTTGTTCAAGGACACAAACAGCCGGTAGTCTTTAATTTTCGGCCGAATGTCCCACAGGCTGTTGAATGTTTAATTGTGCTTGAAGTTTTTAAAAGATTTGATCAACCTTTTAACTTATTTTCTGATTCATTATATGTTGTAAATGCCGTTGCTTCTCTTGAAGTTGCTGCTTCAGTTAAGCAGGCCAGTACAATTTCTAATGTTTTGTTACAGATTCAATCCCTTATCTTAAACAGAAAACATCCTTTTTATATTGGACATATTCGTGCCCACTCTATGTTGCCGGGCCCAATGGCAAAGTGTAATGATTTGGTGGACCAGGCAACTCGGGCTATGGCTCTGGTTGCTGCTGATCCTGTAGAATTGGCAAAAGACTTTCATAGATTGTATCATGTACCTGCTAATACCCTTAGGAAAAGATATAATTTGTCCAGGCATGTGGCAAGAGATATTGTTAAAGCCTGTAAATCTTGTGTTACCTTTCTTCATCCTCCCCATGTGGGGGTAAACCCCAGGGGGTTGAGACCAAATGCCCTATGGCAAATGGATGTTACTCATCTGACGGAATTTGGTAAGTTGAAATATTTACATGTGTCTGTGGACACCTTTTCCGGTGTCATTCATGCCACACCTTTGGCAGGAGAAAAGGTGTCTCACGTCAGAATACACTGCTTAGAAGCTTGGGCAGCTTGGGGAAAGCCCCTTAGACTCAAGACGGATAATGGCCCTGCTTATACTTCCCATGGTTTTCGCGCCTTTTGCGCACAAATGCAGGTTGCCCACACCACCGGATTGCCCTACAATCCTCAAGGACAAGGTATAGTGGAAAGAGCTAATAGAAGCATAAAAGAAATGCTTCAAAAACAAAAAGGGGGAGTTGCTGAGTCCGCGTCCCCCAGGGAAAGACTTTCTCTTGCGCTCTTTACCCTTAATTTTTTAATTCTAAATGACAACGATCAGTCTGCCGCAGATCGGCATATGACAAGAGACTCCATGGATACTAAAGACATGGTTATGTGGAAGGATGTTATTAATAATAAATGGTATGGACCAGATCCGGTAATAACGAGATCCAGGGGAGCTGTTTGTGTTTTTCCACAGAGTCAAGAAGTACCTCACTGGGTGCCAACGAGACTGACCAGGCCAGTGGAGACTGCAGAAGAACCCCATCTTGAAGATGCCATCCACTCTTCTCCTGATACAGCTGATCTTCCTGCTGTTAGCAACAGTGCTAATAGCAATCCCTGTGATAGCTAAACCAATGATGCTGTGGGCTGTTACAATTTACTGACTGGATTGCCTCTGCGGTGTCCTTTGTCAAAGAGCGGGTGGGAGTCGGAATGTTTTTAGCCTGCTGCTTGGGAGGATGCGTGGTCTGCCTATGGTTGGTCTGTCGCCTTCGAGCCCAAACCAGAAGGGACAAGGTTACACCTGGTGACGGTAAAAGGCAGGCGACCAACAATAGAAAAGACCCGTGTTCGAATTCCCTATATAAGCGGCTGTATTTCGGGTGCACGCTCTCTCGCGCCCAAGCTCTCCTACAACTAAAAGGCTCTCCAATAAAGCGTGATCTGAGAAGACTCTTGGAGTGGTGGTCGTTTTTCCTCGCTGGTCGAGTAGGCGGTCACTACACATTATAACCATAATTAGGAAGATAATGTAGGTTCATCTGCTCCATACATCTTGAAAGGTAATGAATATGAAACTTACAGAATATCCTCAGATATGCCTGGTGGAAACCTGGATTTGAATTATGGGTCGACAGCTGATCAGTATTAGGTACTTGGGAAATTTGTTTGGCCTTCTTTCCTACTTCTGTTTTTCATAAAATAATTCATTTCCTAAATGGAAGAACTATCATGAGCACTAAAATTACCCTAATGCATGTGCAGTTCTTGGAATGGTGTCTGCACATTTGTACTAGGTCCCAGAGAAGTCAACTTCCATCAACATGGTCCCAGCATCCTTCCTGAAGGCCTTAAGACATATATGCCCAATTGATACTAATATCTGTGAAAATATGTCTTTACTAAAAAAAAGTCTTTTCTTCATATGAAACAATGAAAGTAATGTTGGGGCTGTCCTGTGGCTTTTACTCTGAAGTTTTGCCTAAATTTTATTCTTACTCTATTAGTGGTATCAGTAGCATTTTTTTGTGCTACCCTTAATTTTTCTAGTTCTGTGTTCCATTTGGAATACTATTTTAACTTAGTTTATAATCTTTGTTATCAGAATAAATAAACTACAACTGCTGAGGTTTTAAATAAAGAGACAATTTTAAGTGTGCATTACATTTTATGTCCTTAGTACTATCCTATAATTATTCCTTTTAGGTTATATATCCTTAACAAACCATTTATTAAGATTTCTTATATGATTTATATATTTATTATGTGATTCTTATATGATTTCTTAGAGATCCATAAATAAAACATCTCAGAACAGGAAAAGAGTAGGTAAGAAGTCATAAAAATACTATTATGGTGTCTTAATGGCTAAGTGTATAAAGAACATGTAACAAAACAGTTGGAAGATTCATTTGCTCTTTTTTCTATTCTCTCATCCTTCATTGTAGAAACCTTCTCACTATGAAGTGCCAAGTCGTCTGGACCTTTCAAGCCTCGTCTCAGTTACAGAAGTGATGGGATTAGGACATGTGCTCCAATGACTGGCTTTTAGGAATTTCACAATAAAGCAATACCAGTACATATAAAGAAACTTTTGTGAGTGATGTGGATTGACTTCCTCAATTGCCAAAATTAAATTCATATGTCAAAACATCAAATTACGTACATTATAATATATGCAGTTCAACTGGCATCACTAACACTTCCATAAATCAAATGCAAACTAAAAGCTCTATATCAAAAACCAACATCTAAGGCAGTGTTGGAAATACAAGAAGAAACACAATAAATCTAATGGAATGAGATCTTTAACACTGGCAATGAGAAATGATAGCTGAATTTTTAAACAAGCTTGGAAAGTTCAGGTGTCCACTAATGATGTGATTGTAGTTGCGGAACTTACCTTGGTATTAAGATTAGAGGTAAAACTCAAAGGCAGCTAAGGTTGCTGCACTATTGTAGCTCGATACAGTGTGACCCTCCCTGATAATGGTATAGCACAGAGTAGAAGCTAAGTCAATAAAATGTATAGGAAGGATTTTCCACTGAGAATAATTGCAGGGGGTGATCATCACTCTTGTATTGAAAATGTACAGCCCATCATTCTACTTTAAATTCTAGAGTATTTCTGATCTGAAGACAATTATAACACACCAATTTGCTGTGAGTACTGAGCCTTTTAGGTGTGTATTACTGTAATATATGTAAAATCTTTAGAGGTATGAAGTGGCCTGACCCTCAAATTTCATTCTGTTAAGTTTCATGGAGAAATGTTCATAATTATGCAATTCACACTCATCTAAGTCGGAATCAGGCAACTGAGATAAGACATTAGGCTCATTACTCCAGTGACGAGGTTTGTGAACTATGAAATAAATACAATGCTTGATAAGAAATGTACTCACTCTCTTGCCCATGTAATTGTAACCCCTCTGTACAGTAATTTCACAATAAAATAAAAAAATAAAAAATAAAAAAATAAAAAAAGAAATGTACTCATTACCTTGCCCATGTAATTGTAACCTATCTGTATATTATTTTCACAATAAAAAATAAATAAAAAATTTACAAACCTCCCCAAAATAAAAAATAACATTATTTCACAATGTATATGCATTTCTGAAAATTTATGCAGTATCAAATACCAAATGTAAAAATGGTACAATTGTCTATCGCTTATATTATCAGAAGTTAAGATATTCCTGAATTATACTTTCTTGCTAGAGGATCATAGGGAGACTGCTGATGTTTGGTACCTTTTCAGGTGCTCCTATAGACTTGTAAATTTTCTTTGAGGAAGTGTTTTTCCATCGTTTGTTTTGAGGTGTTCAAAATATCAGTACTGTCACTAACCACAAACATAGAACAGCAAAGATGATGGGATACCTTGCCAAAGAACTGAGAAATCACAGGAAGTGATAGGAAAGAGACACCAGAGGACCCAAAGCCTCATTGCTATCTTCTGGATCCTCAAATCCTGCTTAACATGCTTTATATTCATTCTACTACAGGGGTGAGGTAGTGAGTGGCTACAGATATGTCCACAAACTAAGGCATCAATCTAGCTTGTGGTTACAAGTATTAACTGAGGTATTGTTTGTATACATAGTGATAATTGAATCCCTTATTTTTAGGGAGCAGAAGGGAACAATAGTCATTACAACCATAGCACAGACATCCATCTTGTCTCCAAATTCTTAAACTTTTAATGTACAACAGCTCTAACTTAAATACTTTTGAGTTAATAACCCATACCCCTGTCTTCCCTTAACTGTTTGACCTTTCCAGAGCACAGCTCTCAGCCTTTTGATTGCCGTTTGAGATGGCTTCCCAATATATCCCTTTCCAGGTATAACAGTTTGACTCTAGAATCCCTCACAAGTACTATTACAGATGGGTTATTTTGAAAGGCTATTTTTTTCCTAGGGTAGGTTCACTTTTTTAAATTGTATTTTATTAAAAGGTACTGTACAGAGTGGTTACAGTTACATGAGTAAGGTACATTCCATGTTGAATATTGTTACCCACACCATTGTTCTCCTATCCTTTCCCACCCCCACACTTACCCCCCTACCCCAAAGTTGTAAAGTTCATTGCCAGTATAGTATTGTGAATATCATGGTTGCAATGGATCACTTCTTTCATCATTATGTTATTTCCCCTTCCTTCTCCAAATCAGAACATGTATATACAAAATGGAAGGTACCAGAATCAAGACAGAGATGTCCAGGGATAAATCAAAGACAAAATAAAATAAGATCTAGATACACTACTTTCCGACATCAAGGTTGATATCTGAAAAAAAGTACTTGTTTCCATGTCTTGGAGTTCATTTCAATTAGCATCATTTTGTATGGTCAAATGTACATAGCTCTGGAGCCAGCAATCCCACTCATGGGCATTTGTCAAAATTATCTCTAGATACTTAATGGATGAAAAATGGAATTGAAAATAGCAGAGAATAACAAATCATCATGCAGGTATTCTGATTTTTGTAATTCTAATATGAAAGAACTGAAGTTTTGTTTCATGAAGAAGGAAGTTTAGCCTGTAATTTCAATGAAAGTCATCAGTTGTAATGAGTCTAAAGTCTTTTCCTCCAAGATATCCAAGAGTACTATACTCATCCTCTGAAGAGAATTATTTTATTATTATTTTATTTTATTTTATTTTATTTTATTTTATTTTATTTTATTTTAATTAGCTTTGCTTAATATTAATTTACTTGTAGAAAATAAGTTAAAATATCTTGCTCGGGCTGGGAAGGTGGCACATTGGTAGGATTTGCTTTGCATGCAAGAAGCCCTGGGTTCGATTCTTCAGTACCACATAAGCAAAAAGAAAAATGCAAGAAGTGGCGCTGTGGCTCAAGTGGTAGAGTGCTAAACTTGAGCTGAAGAGCTAAAGGACAGCGTCCATGCCCATAGTTCATGCCCCATGACCAGACTCCAAAAAATAAAACACTAAAACTACAAGCACAGGTATGTTTTTTGCAGCATTATTACAATATCTAAGATATGCAACCAGTCCAGATGCCCCTCAATACCCTCAATACATGAATGGATCAGGAAAATGTGGTGTATATATATATATATATATATATATATATAGATAGATATAGATATAGATATAGATATACACACACACACACACAATGGAATTTCATGCTTCTATCAGAAAGAATGGCACAGCCCCTTTCTTAAGAAAATGGAAAGACTTGGAAAAAAATCATTATGTGAAGGAAGCCAGACACAAAGAAACATAGGCTCTATGGTTTCCCTCATTTTTATTAATTAATATATGCTTAGGATAGTCCTGGCAGATAGGTTCATTTTCTTACACTCTTAATATTCGCTGTGTGTGTGTGTGTGTGTGTGTGTGTGTGTGTGTGTGTGTGTGTTTGCAGTAATGAAACTTGACTCGGAGCCTCAAGATCTTGCATGTTTTTTTCACTCATGACTGACTGAATCTGTATTATTTTCACCAAGGTTTCACTCTGTGTTTGATTGAAGAATTGAACATAAATGTCTCATGGATTGCTACCTCAGCCATCTGTGAACCATGTTCTTCCAATCTTAGTCTCATGAGATGAGATTCTGGCATCTAGCTCTATTGCCAAGTGTCATTTGCTTTGTTTGGTTTGGTTTTGTTTTTGTTGTTTTTGTTCATCCAAAATCTGTATGGAAAACAAATAATTTATAATCAGGACTATTCACGTAAAATGTGTGTTGTTTAAAGATTACCTTAATAATGTAATCTTTTGCATCCACATTATGTGATTTGATTTTTTGAACTCCATTGTTGCAGTCAAGTCACTTATATATAATTTGAATCTTCTTGTCTTGGTTTTATGGGGTGTTATGTGTTTAAAAACTATTTATCAATGTTTAACTCTGCACTACTGAAACAAGACCTTCATGATTATTCAATGTGCTGTAAATCATAAGTTTATCACTACTTGAGGCACCATATGAGCACAAATAGTTTCCTATAATACCTACACATATTTTATACCTCAATGCCATGCAATACACACTTCTGCCAAATATGCAAGGGCATCCTTTCTAATTCTCCATGGATTTTCACTGTTCTTCTCTCTACTCTCCAGTGCTAATTCCTGTGATGCTCATGTTGATTTCCTCCCCTGTTACATTCATCATTGCATCTTGGGAACTACTGGTATGCATTACTGTACTTCTGTTCATTCTCCTTGTGCTTCGGCTTGTACCCCTCTCACCTCGAAGGGCTAAAAATTGGGGATATTTGCTTTACTCTTTATCTCAGACATCTACCTTTACTTTCTAGAAATACATTCATTGAATTCCTTCTATAAAGTCTAGTGTCTTGAAAATTATTACTGCGTCTTCGTGGCTTTGTTATGTGGCATAAGGGAAGAACATAGGTCAGTACTGTAACTTAGGTAAAAGATTATTGCAATCATGCTTCAATAGATGTAGTTCATTGGATAATGTTTACTTCAAGGTCTGCCTGCCTGCTTCCTTTTCACTGTTTATTTTTCAATGTAGTCTTTTCTTCTGGAAAATATTTATGGGCCTAGTGAAGGTCAATTCCTACTGTAATTAGTCATTAATTTTATTCCAACCTCATTTCACAGATCCTTCTGAGTTTCTTCAGTGTCTGTGTAGTGCTTCACATTTTTAGATATGTTTTAACATCGATGCAACCAATGATGAAGACACATTCCTTATGTCACCATTTTGATGACTGAAAAAAAACCATGCTGCAATCTCACTGCATGCCAATTTTCTGGTTTTTAATTCTTTTAGATTAAAATTGATGCTGGACAACAAACATTCTGAGTACAATTTTATATTTTCCTAATTATTTTCGTATATTTCCCAATATTATATAAAGCTCAAACATTATCACTTAGTTTTAGGATTTCTTAATCGGTCAGAGTAAAAGTTCTATTCATTCACAATTTTAAGATAATAGAGTGTCCATTATGACCAAGTGAGATATTTTATATTTTTTATTTGTAGTCCTTAAAGGTTGTGGTGGGGAATCAAGTCCAGTGCTTCATGTGTCTTAGTCTACTGTGGGACTCTGAGCCTGATTTGACCTGTGGTTTTATTTTCACTCAACTGGAATAAAGAAAAATTTCACTAGGAATTATTACTTGCTTACTTTCTCCAATATCTGTCACATATATAAGAGTAATATAATTCTACACTGACTGAAAATGTTGTTCCTATTAGAGTAATTGTTTATTTTTTGTAGCCCCACTCTTCATTGTCTTGTCCCTTTCCCATAAAACTTGACTGGATCCACTGGAAACCTACTTGCAGCCAGCCTCTTCCTTAAAAAGCCCAACCTTAACTAACCTATCCCGTGGTAGTCTTGCTATAATCTTTCAAAGTCATGACTACAACCAGAATCCTTCCTGAAAATCCTCCTCTGCTATAGGGAAAGCCTTCTTCCACTCCACCCCTTCCTGGAATCCCTGTTCTGCACCACCAGAAACCAGGCCACATCCACATCTCTTCCTATGATCGGCCTTGCTGCACCAAGAACCCCGCCTACATCAGGCTCCTCCCTCTAATCCTAACTTCATCCACCAGATACCCTGTCCCTAACTATTCTATTCCCTCATTGTCCCATTGCTCCCATATTCAATTACCTCCAAGCTCCTATCGTCCCTTTCATACCCCACTCCCATGCAGACTTCTCCCTCGACCCCTCCTGGTTTCATCAGAAACTCCATCCATAACTAGTCTACTTCTAAGAGGCCTAATGTCTTAAACCCAGTCCTGAACCTGCCTCTTCCCACAAAGCCATTCATGCAAAACCAAAAACCCTCCACCTTTCTATAACTGCCCTTGTAGCCTGCCTTGGTTAACCAGAAGCTTCTCACACAGACCATCTCCTGCCTGGAAAGACAGCCCTGCTTCACCACAGGCTGCTCTGCCTCCATATCTACTCTCTCAATGGCTGTATTGTTTCTGAGATGAATCCTCCCCTTATTGGATCCTCCTGCAGATCCACATTCTACTCAACCAGTTACCCTGTTCATAATTACCCTACACCTTTGTAGACCGTCCACTCCTTCTCAAAGTCCATCTTCCAATTAATCCCATGGCTCCAAGCCCTGACCTGCTCTAGAAAACCCCCACTAGACAACACCCAACACACTATCCCATCTCTCGACACTCATATTGCTCCACTGCAAACCATTGTATCTGTTGGCCTCCCTCTGGAAGCCTCACCACGCTCAACTGTAAATCCCTTTTCCATCATAGTCCCTTTTTGAAGGTTGCCTTGCCCCACTGGAAACCCTGTCCAAAGTCTAATGTCCTGCTTTGCAACACTGAAATCCCCACCCAACCTTACTCCTCTTTTCGAAGTGGTGACTGGCTACACCAGAAACCCTGTCCTAAGTGTCTAGTCCACTGGATCCTATCCCTGCTATCACAAAGCTCTGGTCCTGAAAAAATTCCTCCATACATTATTACTATATCCTGCTCTGCCAGAAACCCGACCTCCACCCTAACACACTTCCCAAAGGCCTGCCATTCTCCACCAGAAACCACGCCCGTTCCTGGCCCACTTCTTCCCAGTACCGCTATGCGGTCTCACAGACCCTGAAAAGCCTCTCCCTCAAAGCTCCACATTCCTGCACCACAATCCCCATCTTCAGTCATTCTCTTGCCTTCATTCTCTTCCCTGCCTTATGGGAAACCTCACCCTACATATCCCACCAGAGCTCACAGTGCTACATCACAACCCCTCCTCTAAGTAAATTCCTCCTTTGTAGCCTTGTTCTTCCCTTTCAAATCTCTGCCCCAAACAGCCTCTTCCCCAGTGACCCTGCCTTCTTCCACTGAATCCCCATCCACCTGCCAGTCTCCATGCTAAAGTCCCACCTACTCCACAAGAGACTGCTCCTAACAAGTCTAGTCTTTCCTGTCCCCTCCCTGCTGTCTCAAAGCCCTGCACAGACTGGCTTTCACACTCAAAGCCCCGCCCTGCTCTACCACAGAGGCTGTGACAATACCAACTCCTCCCTTGAACCAGACAGGGCTCCACCACAAACCCCACACCACCTTATCCATGAAGGTCCCACCTAATAACTTTTATTACAAATGTGATTTTATAATGGTTACAGAATTCATACTAATCAATATGATAAGAAAGCAATATTGCCAAAAGACAACAAAAATTAGACAGCTATTAGATGCCTTAATCTAGTTTGGGGTTCTGTTACCAGGCAGATACACATTGTGTGAAAATGTGTGAAGATGATTCCTCTAACTGGAAAGCATTCTTTGAAGTATCAGTACAGTTTCATGAGTGATCATTTTATTTCTAGAATTTTCGTGCACATTTGTGTCCATTAACTTAAAAATATTAGTTATTTTAAATCCTTTGGTTTGGTTGAGTAAAGCATATTAAGATCCAAAAAAATGACTTTCAAATCATCTCTAATGAATAATTTTGGACTTGCTTACTTTACTATGTACCAGAGTGTTGGGTCTTCGTTCGTCTTTGGACGGACGGGGTCCGAGGAGAGGTAAGTGCGGCCGCTGGCACGTTCCCCAGCCTCCCTTAGCCCAGGAGACAATCAGACGCAGCAGAGAGTCAAGTCAAGCAGGAACTCGTTTATTAACAGGGAGCATCCCCTTTTTAAAGCAAAAGACTGTGTGGGAGGGGAGGAAATGGAACCAACCAATCACTGAAAGGCCATACCTTATCAGGCACCTAAACTTCCATGAGTTGTTTACATACTGAACCTAAACAAATCCATTTCTGCCCACTCAACTTCCTCTCAGGGCCATCTTTGCTACTTGTGTTCCCCACAGATTTCCCCACATATTCACCCTTTTTGTTTTAATGGCAGATCCACCTCCCAGATAGTTATCCTTTTCTGCTCCTCTGTAAAAGTTATTTTAACAGGATTACATTTGGCCACGCATGGGGTTGGAGGCAAGTATGAAGAGCCCTTCCTAGTTATCTCTGATCCCCACCTAGCACAATAATAAACATCAGCCCCACCACAGTTAGAGTTTGAAATGTCCCAAATAGTAAAATTTAAAACAAACTATGCAGACATAGCAAAGCAATCCTGGGCACCTGCTGTCTTTCAAGTAAGCCAGTTCTTTGTATGTGCCTTCAAGCTAGCACAGAGGTCAAGATGACCTTTAAACTTTACTGCCAGCTCCCAACACCCCGTCTCTGTTTGAAGAAGCGAACTCGCCTGTCTTAGGTTGGGTAGATCGCCTTGTCTGTCTTACCCGTCATCGGGAACTTCTTCAGAACAAAGCTGAAGGCCCTGTCTTAGGTTTGTCAGACTGGCATCCCCTCTTACCCGTCTCTGGCTGCGGTTACTCTCGGGGAAATTTATTCACTTGGAGCTTGATTTTATGTAACTGGCTGGCTCATAAGAGTTTTGCAGTGCACGTATAATGCAAGGAAGGCATAGAAAAAGCATCAGCAAAAGCATTCCCAGGTCAAGCAATGTCATTAGCCCTTTAACCTTAGGGATGGGATAGCAGTCTTTGCCACTTTAAGATTCCAGAGATGGGGCTTGTTCTAGAGCAGGTTTTAGACATATTTACAGGACACATAACAAAAGGTGGCTGTACAAGCAATTAGGAAAAGAACAATTAGAGCAGGTAACATTAAAATAGATAGCTCCTACAAAAATATGTTTTAAACAGTCCATACGTAATGACATAGGGTGGTGATCAAAATGAAGTTCAGGCCACCAGGTCGAAGGGGCAGCTTTTCTTGTGATGCTATTGATGATTTCTGCATTGCCAGTGCTGATCACTGCCCAGGTCACCCGTTGAGGTTGATGTGGATTCCGTAGCCATTGCCTGGACTGGGAGGGTCAGGACAGCCATCAGCTAGAGTATCACCATCTGCAATTGTTAAAGAACACAAGAGCTTCTCAAGGGCTGGTTGCCCTTGAGGATGTTTAGTTTATCTTTAGGCATCCTCCTGTATAGAGGAAATGGGTAAAAACCTAAGGTTCCTAGCAGGAATCCAAATGGGGGCTGTTTCCTCTATGGGAAAAATGCATCCAAATCCCCTGTCCATGGTAACTAGGGGGTCAGGTCCTCTCCATTGTTGTGTCAGGGGGTCCTTCCACCTGACTTTCACTCGGGGCTTAGGGTTTAGTTGTCCACAGTCAGTTGTCCCTTTTGAAAAATTGAAAATGTTAACTGTATATAGGGGGTAACTCCCCCTTTTTGTTTTAATTGTGTCTTAAGACATTGTTGATTTCTTTTTATGATTGCTTGGCCTTGGGGATTATAGGGAATTCCTGTACTATGATTAATTTGCCATTTGTCAAAAAACTCTGACATTGCTTTACTGACAGAACAGGGTCCATTATGGGTTTTAACTTGTGCTAGTAGACCCAAGGTGGTAAAGCATTGAAGAAAATGTGCTTGCGAATGTATAGTCCTTTCTCCTGTATGTGCTGTGGCCCAGGGAGAGTTTGGGCCATCCTCTGCCACTGCCTGGCGGAGCTCTTTAAGATCCTTAACTTCCCATGGATACCATTCCAAGGGCCTGTTACCCCATGCTGCCACATTGACTGGATACGCTTAGGGAAGTGAATGCCTGTGGGCTCTTGGGTGGCCCTTCCTTTCCAGGGCTCTTGGGTGGCCCTTCCTTTCTAGAGGAGGTCTCAGAGTAGGTTACTTCCCCAGCCCTCGGCCCTTCCATGTGGTAGGGGTCTGAGACTTGGAAGTCCCTCTCACAGGTCTCATAGGGCACCATACCTCCCTTCCAATCGGGGGAATAGGGAGGGGGCCTAGGACCGTCCGGGGCACCTGAGTATCTGCCTCTGCCCCTGCATGCCCAGATAGTGCGTTCCCGGTCGAATTTGACCTTTTCCTTTTCCTTTTCACTTTCCAAGTCTTCCTGTACTCTTTCTAGGCCTAGTGTTGCCTCCTCCTCCTCCTTCTTTTGTGATAAAGCATTACCCATACTTAGGGTTTCACTGACCCCGAAAGACCGCTTAGCCTCGGCTGGTATCTTTTCCTTTGAGCCCCACGTTGGGCGCCAGATGTTGGGTCTTCATCCGTCTTTGGACGGACGGGGTCCGAGGAGAGGTATGTGCGGCCGCTGGCACGTTCCCCAGCCTCCCTTAGCCCAGGAGACAATCAGACGCAACAGGGAGGCAAGTCAAGCAGGAACTCGTTTATTAACAGGGAGCATCCCCTTTTTAAAGCAAAAGACTGTGTGTGGGGGGGGGAGGAAATGGAACCAACCAATCACTGAAAGGCCATACCTTATCAGGCACCTAAACTTCCATGAGTTGTTTACACACTGAACCTAAACCAATCCATCTCTGCCCACTCAACTTCCTCTCAGGGCCATCTTTGCTACTTGTGTTCCCCACAGATTTCCCCACACCAGAGGTTTTAGTAACAGAAATTCTCTACCAGAATCCACTTTGAATATCCTCCTTCCACTAAAGTGCCCTTTGGAAAATGTTGAAGTGAGATTATACAGGTAGAATGCTAGAAATAAAAACGTATTTGAGATCATTACAAAATCATGATAAAGACCCTAGCCAATGTGTTTCAAATTTTCTAATGAAAGGAACTTAAGCATATTTAACTGCAGACTTTCTGAAGACTAGAAGACAAAAATATAAGAATTGTGGGGCTGGGAAGGTGGCTCAATGGTAGAGCGCATGCCTTGCAAGCTTGAGGCCTTGGGTTCGATTCCTCAGCACCACATAAGCAAAAAGAAAAAAATATATATATATAAGAATTGCTCTCTTATACCATGGTTCTGAAAACAAAACAAAACCAAGGAAAGACATCATAATGAGACAGAAGGGAATGAAGAACTTGTACATGTGATATAGAATTTAAAAATACACTGAATCAGGTAAAAATAATTTTGGTCACAATACCTGCTTGTTCAATATATTTCATTGTATATATTGTTCTTTGTTAATCTTCGACTTAATATAGGTCTCAGCAGGGATCTACAAAGGGAATTGTGTAGTTACTCAATTTCATCATTGCAAGATCATTAGGATGATAAACTCCCACACGCCTTAACATGCCTGCAACAGCACTAGACATACATCCCTATTGGTCTAATAGTGTAAGGCAGACCTGTATTTAATCCAAGCTTTGTATGTGGTATGCTATGAATTTTTTTAGGCTTGATACAAAATGTCTCTGCCCAGAATTAAATAATGGCATTTATAACTAAAATGATTTAGGGTTATTGTTAACATCTAACGCATGCTGAGGTTTTTATTTATACCTCTCCTTTTCCCTTTCTTTCTTCTTCCCTTTCTTTCTTTTCTTTTCTTTTCTTTCTTTCTTTCTTTCTGTCTCTTTTTTCTTTCTTTCTTTCTTTCTTTCTTTCTTTCTTTCTTTCTTTCTTTCTTTCTTTCTTTCTTTCTTCCTTCCTTCCTTCCTTCCTTCCTTCCTTCCTACCTTCCCACCTTCCTTCCTTCCTTCCTTTCTTCCTTTCTTCCTTCCTTCCTTCCTTCCTTCCTTCCTTCCTTCCTTTCTTTCTTTCTTTCTTTCTTTCTTTCTTTCATTCTTTCTTTCTTTCTTTCTTTCTTTCTTTCTTTCTTTCTTTCTTTCTTTTTCCTTCCTTCCTTCCTTCCTTCCTTCCTTCCTTCCTTCCTTCCTTCCTTCCTTCCTTCCTTCCTTCCTTCCTTTCTTCCCTTTTCCTTCCTCTTTTAGGAAATGAGGATGAATTTAGATATTTTGTTTGCTGAACAAGTTTTCTACCATTAGAATAATCCTTTTTTGATTTATTTACTTTTGCTCATAGGTTATCCATTTTGCTGAGGGCCGAACACAGTTTAAGTTCCTCACCTATGTCTGCCAAGTAGCGGGGATCACAAATGCATTCCAACATGTGAACAGTTAGGATGATATGAGACTCATTACTTTCCTTGCACATTGGTTCTGATTGTGATCATCTCTAATTCTACCTTTTCAATTAGTGATGTGAATTCCAGTAGCCTGCCCTCAGAATAGATCATCTAAATGAATTATTGAAGGCAATTTCTCTTTAATCTCTTTTTTGCCAGTCCAGGGGCTGTTATAGTTTTATTTCGAGACAAATTTTGTGTATATATGCACATTAGGTTTAAAATATTACTTTTTCCCCCTTTTTTCTTTTTAATTTTCTTGGTCAAGAGGCTTGAATTCTGGGTCTGGGCGCTGTCCCTGAGCTCTTCAGATCAAGGCTAGCACGTTACCACTTGAGCCATAGTGCCACTTCTGGTTTTCTGGTGGTTAATTGGAAGTAAGAGTGTCATGGATTTACTGCCAGGGCTGGCTTTGAACTACTGTCCTCAAATCTCAGCTCCTAAGTAGGTAGGATTACAGGCATGAGCCACTGGCACCCAGCTAAAAATGTTACTTATTTTAAGGTCTGTGATTTAGTTGGGGGAGTAACATGAGTGTGTAGAATGGTAAAATTCAAGTTACCACTCTAAATAATTTCAGAGTTTAATTTTCATATTTATTGCAGTTATTAATAACAGAAACTCCCAAAGTAACAGAATAATCCTTCATTTTCTCCTTCCCATAGGTACTATTGGAAGAGAATGAGTGAGATCTAAGACAATATGTACTTGAAATTATAAAAAAAAATTTTTGATGATACATATAGAGCCAGATAACACAACATGCTTCTCATTTTCTAAAGAAAGGAATGTCATGAAAGTGTATTTTTGGCAGGCTTTTCACCTGAAAAACCAAGAAAAAACAATATCATAAAAAAGCTGAAGGGGACCAACAACATGTAAGTGTGATATAGCATTGGAGACTTTAAGACATGAACTGGTTCAGGCAAAGTAATACTTGGGAAAAGTTATCGGTAGACTAAATATATTCATTATAATTTTTTTATTTTTATTTACATGTCACTTAAAATATAAATGCATACATGTGTGTGCAATATATATATATTATATACATATATATGTATATATATACACATATATATGTACATATAATATATATATATATATATATATCAGCAGTATCTGTCCAGTGAAGTGTATGTTTATGTATGGTTAGGTAATTTCATCATGTTAAGTTCATCAAAAAGAAGGACTTCCACAAACCTTAATAACACTGCAACACCACTGCACGCGCAAACTTAAGTATTCACCATTGTAAGCTAGACCTGTGTTTTACCAAAGCTTTATACATATGGTGTTATTTTTTTATTTATTCTTGACACAAAATGTGTGTGCTCCTAGAAATAAATGATGGCATTGATAACTACAATAATTTATTGTAAATCGTTACATTGAACAGATGCTCAGTATGAGTTGTTCTTTCTTTCCTTTTCTTATTTAATCTTTAGGGAGTTGATTTGAGTTTTGATGTTGTGTTTGCCAGACAAGTATTCCATCACTAGAGTCACTCCACCAATACTTTCTAGTTTAAGTTACTTTAATCATAGAGTAGCAATTTTTGCACCTATCCCAAAAAGCAGGGTTCATGATTGCATTCCAATATCCCTACCTAGTAGGTTGATATGGGTGATACTTTCCTTCGTAGACTGATTCAGAACTGTGATCCTCTCAAATTCTACCATTTTAGTGAATTGTGTGAGCTCCAGGTAATTTGAATGAATCATTGGCTAATATAGGTGATTTGATATTAAAGTGTAAGGTAAGTTTGAAAGTATAATCACAGTAGAGAGATATTTTGCTAAGTAATTTTTTCACATAAATAACACATCTTGACCAGAATTAAGGACTTACTTTGTTGTCTGTCAACTTGTATGTCATTTGGTAAAATAAACTTCATGTCTTCCATGTGGGATAAAGAACTTTGAATGGTTTGATGTGCTGGTTCACATCTATAATCATGATTAGCAATCAGAAATATATATATCACAATTTGAACATAGCCTAATCAAAAATTTAAGAAGTCCCAATCTCAACGAATAGTGGATCATGTTGAATCATGCCATTAATCTCAGCACCACAAGAGGCTAAGTCTCTGCCTAGTATCTGTGTCACTTAAGTAACTGGGACTCTTGGAGGCAGTCACCTCTACTGATGCAGAACGTGGGCTGAGATTTAGCAAGAGGAGGGAGGATTCTTCCCCAACTTCCCAGGGTGGACCTCAGAGAATGCAGTGAGCGGGCTTGCTTTCCTCCTCCAAATGGCTTGAGATGCCATGCTACAGAGTGTTCATTATTTGATTCCAGTGACCTGTGGTAGAGGTATAAGGAAACATTAAATAAATTTCACATATGCCAATTGAGCTGCTCTCCCAGCCGGTGAGTTCAACTCAGCAAGTGTTCATTATTTGAGAGTTGAGAACACTGAGGTAGGGGAGAGAGGGAGGGTGAGTGAAGGAGGGAGAGAGATAGGCACCGGTGGCTCACACCTGTAATCCTAGCTACTGAGGAGGCTGAGATCTGAGGACTGCGGTTCAAAACCAGCCTGGGCAGGAAAGTCCGTGAAATCCTTATCTCCAATAAACCACTCAAATCCAGAAGTGGCACTGTGGCTCAAGCGGTAGAGCACTGGCCTTGAGCTCAAGAGCTGAGGGACAATGCCCAAGCCCAGTGTTTAAATCTCACGACCGACCAAAAAAAAACAAAAGAGAGAGAGGGGGAAGGAGAAAAGAAAGGAAGGAAGAAAGAAGAAAGGAAGAAAGAACGAAAGGAAGGAAGGAAGGAAGAAAGAAAGAAAGAAAGAAAGAAAGAAAGAAAGAAAGAAAGAAAGAAAGAAAGAAAGAAAGAAAGAAAGAAAGAAAGAAAGAAAGAAAGAAAGAAAATGATTGAGAATGAATTGTTTGGAGTCAGGAGTCATACGTCAGAGTTACTCCCTGTATTTGGTTTTAGGTCTGCCCCAGGTCATGCAGACCCTATGCAGACACCTTCCCACTTCTTGGCTAAGTTTCAACCCTTTATGTGTTGCCAAGTATCTGGCACACCTGGAGGCATCCATCTCCCCATCCTGTTAAGTCATAACCTGGTCAGCCTCTGGTCGCACTTTCCATCTGACCAGAGGTGAGTCCCGGAACTTGAAGTCACATCCACATCCAGTGTGGCCAGAGTTACCCCCAAACTGCCACACATCATCTGGTCCGGTCCTTTACATAGATAGATTCTTGCCCGAGGTTGGGTGGCCCCATTTTTTTTTACATGCCTTTCCACCATGTATGGCATAGGCAGCAGTTCAGTAAATAAAGTTCTTTACCTGACTGAATACCGCGTGGTGTGCTCTTCATTGGCTACCTAATGAAACTCACCTAATTAATATACTTTATACTTCAGAGTTTCTAGTTTTGAATCCATGGATATTTTTGTGACACATGTGAGATCAGTATCAACAAAACATATTTATTAACATCATTTAACAGTATAATTCTGTCTGGAATCTTTAATAGCAGCTTAATTAACCATAAAGTTTATTTTGTTTGCTTTGCTTTGTTTGTTTTTGCTTAAAATAATAGAAGAGTTGGTGAGACAATCTGTGTGAAGACTCAGAGTCTGTGTTGGAGGGGCAGAATGATGCAGGCTCAGGCCTCAGGATTATCTGAGGACTGTGTTTGTGTATGTGGAAAGCTCTTGGCATGCCCAGCTAGAGAGGGAACATGTTCTCTCTCTTTATCTCAAAGCTCATGTCAGACTCCTGGGAGCTGAGGAAGTAGCTCTTCTGTTTACTTAAGCATAGAAGATCAGCTAGTCAAGCATTTTCATGATTATGGGGAAGTGGTTTGAGCTTGCTCTAAAATAGTTTAGATAAAAATATACAAATAGAATGTTCCGGGAAGATGGTGGAGGTGAAGCTGGAATCTAAGCAAGCTCTCCCATAGAAAGCAGTTTTAGAGTTCCAGTGAACAGTCCTAAGCCAGAGAATTAAATGAAGTGTGCCATCACAGGACAGAGAGCTAGGCGAGAGAAGGGAAACCCAGGCAAGGAGACACTTCTGATCTCTTGCCAGCAGCCGCCAACGCCGCAGCAGCTGTGGAGGCGGCGGGCGATCACAGGAGCCATACCTGAGCCACAGAGTGTCCGGGACAAAGGAGCCAGACTCAGCGGGTAAGCGGATTCTACACAACACCAACAAGAACCTACAAGAAGCGGACATCATCATCCTGTAGTTCACAGACAAGAGACAACCCAGGAACCAAGACTCAGCATGAGTAGAAGCCTGATGTCCTCACTCCTTCTCAGGGAGCAGAGGAAGGAAGGCCACACCCCACCCCCAGCACCAGAGATCTCCATCTTGGATACCTACAAAGCTCAGAGGAGCTATAGCTCCAACCCAGGCCTTGGAATAAAATCAGTCATTTAGAAGGTCAGAAGAACTTAACGGCGGCATGACCTGCCAGACTCAGCTCCACCCAGGGAAAAGTCACCCAGGTAGGGCACCAGCCCTAGGAGTGGCTTTCTTCACTGGGTAATCAGAGCCAGAAGCTGCCCCTCCCTCTAGCAGCCTCAACAATCAATTGAAAATAAGTAAGCAGAAACCCTGAGAATGGCTCCAGGCTGGGCTCTGTCAGTTTTTCACAAACTAGCCCCGGGAAAAGCTACCATTTGTTGAAAAGACTCAGCTCTACCCAGAACCTAGCCACATCACTGCATCCCCCTCTTTTGCAATACTCAAAGCAGATCTGCCTCCCAAAAAACTAGCCAGGGAGGAGTATCGCCAAATCCTGGATAAAGCAGAGCATTTTTCTGCCTGTTCGAACAAACTGACTTAAGAAACCAACCAAGCCACAGGACCACAAGGAGACCAGAGACTCCAACAAGAGGGTGGTTACAGACACAAGGGAGATACAGGATTTTTCCCACCCCTCCCCCAAAAAAGCAAAAAACTTTTCTTCTTCTTCTTTTTTTTCTTCTTCTTTTTTTTCTTCTTCTTTTTCTTTTTCTTCTTCTTTTTCTTTTTCTTCTTCTTCTTCTTCTTCTTCTTCTTCTTCTTCTTCTTCTTCTTCTTCTTCTTCTTCTTCTTCTTCTTCTTCTTCTTCTTCTTCTTCTTCTCCTTCTCCTTCTCCTTCTCCTTCTCCTTCTCCTTCTCCTCCTCCTCCTCCTCCTCCTCCTCCTCCTCCTCCTCCTCCTCCTCCTCCTCCTCCTCCTCCTCCTCCTCCTCCTCCTCCTCCTCCTCCTCCTCCTCCTCCTCCTCCTCCTCCTCCTCCTCCTCCTCCTCCTCCTTCTTCTTCTTCTTCTTCTTCTTCTTCTTCTTCTTCTTCTTCTTCTTCTTTTTAATTTTTTTTGGTATTTTATATAAATATTTTTTCTTTTCTAAAACTTTTCTTAATCTTTAATTTTTGCCTTTTTTGAAAAAAAATTGTTTTCCAGTAACTTTTTTTCCCCTTATAATTTTTATTTTAGGGATAGATGAGTGTGCATTATTCTTTCTTTTTTGTTTTCTTTCCCTTTTTTTATTCTTTTTTTTTTCTTCATGCATTTTTTATTTTATTTTATATTATTTTATTTTATTTGAGAACATACTGTACAGAGGGGTTATAATTACATGGGCAGGATAATGCATACATTTCTTACCAAGAAATGCAGCCTCCTCCTTTGTTTACCCTTCACCTCCCTTCCCAGCCTCCCCCCTCCTCCCCACCCAATCATACCCCCCTCCCCCCCACACACCGACATTGTAAAGCTGGTTTTGACATGACATTTTGTACTTCTCATTGTTGCAACAGGTCCACCTGAATCCTTAAACGACTTGTTTGTCCCCATCTCCTCCACATGTTATACTGACATCAAATATAGTGAAAGCGGGGGTTACACTGTGGGGGAGGGACATACAAAGCAAAAAAGAAATAATCTTATAAATGCGTTAGAAACACATGCATGAAAGAAACGAAAACATTAAAATACATATTTAAGGGTTCATTTTCCTAACATCACATTATCTGACCTTTTCCGCTTGACTCATACCTATACTAGCTATTGCAAATAAGGGAAACCATGCGACCTATGTTTCTTTGGGCCAGGCTTACTTCACTTAATATAATTTTTTCCAAACCTTTCCATTTCCTACCAAATGGGGAAATGTCATTCTTTCTCATGGAGGCATAGAATTCCATTGTGTATATATACCACATTTTCTTGATCCATTCATCCACTGAGGGGCATCTGGGTTGGTTCCATATCTTAGCTATGGTAAATAATGCTACAGTAAACATAGTTGTGCTGGTAGCTTTAGTGTGGTCTTGTTTGTAAACATTTGGGTAAATGCCCAAAAGTGGGATTGCTGGATCATAGGGGAGATCTATGTGAAGTCTTTTGAGGAACCTCCATACTGCTTTCCAAAGTGGTTGAAAAAGTTTACATTCCCACCAACAATGAAGTAAGTTTCCTTTCTGTCCACATCCCCTTCAGCATCTGTTGTTGTTAGAGTTCTTCATTTTTGCTGTTCTAACTGGAGTGAGGTGATATCTCAATGTTGTTTTGATTTGCATTTCTTTTATGGCTAGGGATGTTGAACATTTCTTCATGTGTCTATTGGCCATCCTTCTTCCTTCTTCAGAGAAGTTAATTTTTAAGTTTTTCGCCCACTTATTTATTGGGCAGTTGTTTCTTTGAGGATTTGTTTTTGGGTGGTTTAATTTTTTGAGTTCCAAGTATATTTTAGATATGAGACTCTTGTCCGTTGTATGGCTAGTAAAGATGTTCTCCCAATCGGTGGGCTTTCTATTGATCTTGCTAGAAATGTCATTTGCCCTGCAGAAGCTCTGCAACCTTATGCAATCCCATTTGTCCAACCTTTCTATGATTTGTTCTGTTTCTGGGTCTCTATTCAGAAAATTTCGGCCTGAGCCAAGGAAACCTAGGGTTTCTCCTATTCCATCCTGTAATGTTTTCAGAGTGTCTGCTTTGAGTTCAAGATCTTTGATCCTTTTGGAGTTGATTCTGGTGCAGGGTGATATATAAGGATCTAGCTTTAGTTTTCTACATATTGTTAACCAATTTTGCCAGCACCAATTAATGAAGAGGCTATCTTTCCTCCATTCTATTGTTTTAGCTTCCTTATCGAACATTAGATGGCTATAGGTCTATAGGTTCATTTCTGGGTTTTCAATTCTATTCCATTGGTCCTGAGGTCTGTTCTTATGCCAATACCAAGCTGTTTTGATTACTATGGCTTTATAGTAGAGTTTGATATTTGGTATTGATATTCCTCCAGCAGTGTTCTTTCCGTTGAGGAGCGTTTTTGCTATTCGGGGTCTTTTATTGTTCCATATGAATTTTTGGATTGCCTCTTCTATTTCCTTGAAGAATGAGAGTGGAATTTTTTATAGGTATTGCGTTGAATTTGTGGATAGCCTTGGGAAGTCTTGCCATTTTCACGATGTTAATCTTGCCAATCCAGGAGCATTGGAGGTTTTGCCATTTTTTAAGTTCTGTGTTGATTTCCTTTTTCAAGATTTTAAAGTTTTCATCACAGATGTCCTTCACTTCTTTAGTTAAGTTAATTCCTAGGTATTTTATTTTTTGTGGGGCTATTACATATGGAGTTGCTTTCCTAATTTCAGCCACACTTTTCTCATTGTTGGCATACAGAAAAGCCATTGATTTTTGGGGGTTAATTTTATAACCTGCTACTTTGCCAAAGTTTTGAATCAGCTTGAGTAATTTGGGAGTGGAGTCTATGGGATTCTTTAAATACAAGATCATGTCATCTGCAAAGAAGGAGAGTTTTGTTTCTTCTTTCCCTATTTATATCCCCTTTATGTCTGCATCTTGTCTTATTGCTGTATATAGGCATTCTAATACTAGACTGAAGAGAAGTGAAGAAAGTGGGCATCCTTGTCTTATTCCTGAGTTAAGAGGAAATGGCTTTAGTTTTTCACCATTGAGTATAATGCTGGCTGTAGGTTTGTCATATACAGCCTTTATTGTATTGAGGAATGTTCCATGGATTTCTAATTTTTCCAAAACCTTCATCATAAAGGGGTGTTGGATCTTGTCGAATGCTTTTTCTGCATCTATTGAGATTACCATGTGGTTCTGATTGTTGCTCCTGTTGATGTGATGAATAATATTAATTGATTTGCCTACATTGAACCAGCTTTGCATCCCTGAAATGAATCCTGTTTGATCATGGTGTATGATTTTTTGGATGAATAGTTGAAGTCGATTGGCCAAAATTTTGTTGAGAAGTTTTGCATCAATGTTCATCAAAGAAATGGGTCTATAGTTCTCTTTCTTTGATGAGTCCCTGCCTGGTATTGGGATGAGGGTTATGATGGTTTCATAGAATGTGTTCGGTAGTGAGCTTTCTCTTTCAATTTCATTGAAGAGTTGGAGGAGTATTGGTGTGAGCTCTGCTTTGAAGGCCTTGTAAAATTCCGCTGTAAAACCATCGGGTCCTGGACTTTTCTTAGCTGGGAGGTCTCTTATTGCTCTTTCTATTTCAATGCTTGATATGGGCCTATTAACTCATCTTGGTTTAGTTTTGGTAATACAATATTTGCTAGGAAATGGACCATTTCTGTCAAGTTCTCAAACTTATTAGCATAAAGTTTTGAGAAGTATTCCCTTATAATGTTCTGAATCTTGGTTGTTTCCGTGGTGAGGTTTCCATTCTCATCTCTGAGTTTATTAATTTGGGTATGTTCTCTCCTTTTTCTAATAAGGTTTTCTAAGGGTCTGTCAATTTTGTTAAGTTTTTCGAAGAAACAACTCTTTGTTTTCTTGATTCTTTCTATAGTTTTTTTGGATTCTAATTCATTTAATTCTGATTTAATTTTGATTATTTCTTTCCATCTACTGGATTGGGGTTTATCTTGCTGCTCTTTTTCAAGGAGGTTTAGATGTGTCATTAAATTGTTAGTTTCAGATCTCTCCAATTTGTTGATGTAGGAGCTCAGAGATATAAACATGCCTCTGAGTACTGCCTTTGCTGTGTCCCAGAGGAGCTGGTAATTTGTGTGTTGATTTTTGTTGAATATCATGAACATTTGAATTTCTTTTCTAATCTCTTCCATGACCCACTCATGATTCAGCAGTGTATTGTTCAGCCTCCATGTGATACCGGACTTTCTTTGGTGGCTTTTGGCATTGAGTTCTAATTTTATTCCCTTGTGGTCAAAGAGAATGCAAGGTATAACTTCAATGTTTCTGAATTTAGACAAGTTTGCTTTGTGGCCTAAAATGTGGTCTATTTTAGAAAACTTTCCATGTGCTGCTGAGAAGAACGTATATTCTGATGCTGCTGGGTGAAATGTTAGGTAAATGTCTGTTAAGTCTAGTTGCTCTATGCAGCTGTTTAGATCTGCGGTTTGTCTGTTGTTTTTGCCTAGTTGATCTATCTAATGGGGAGAGTGGTGTGTTAAAATCCCCAACAATTAATGTCTTTGGATCTATATGGGATTTGAGGGAAAGTAGTGTTTCTTTGATAAATTTGGGTGCTCCATTGTTTGGCGAATAGATATATAGAATTGTAATATCCTCCTGAAGGAGAGATCCTTTAATTAGTATGTAGCGACCTTCTTTTTCTCTTCTCACGAATTTTATTCTTTTTTTATTCTTTTTAAATTATCTTTTTGTTTTTTGTTTAGCTCTACTGAACTTTTCATCTTTTTTTCTTCCTTTTTTTATCCTTTTCATCTTTTCCTCTCTTTTATTCTTCTTTATGTGACTTAATTCTTGTCCTGCACATCCTCAGATAAACCCATAGTTGATTATTAGACCCTATCTCCCATTGTGTACACACTCAATCCACAAATTTATCACTCAAGTCAAAACCATTAAGACTTAAATTCCTTAATAGCAGTACTACCTCTTTATACCTATATAATATTTGAAGCATTTTTATTTTTAAGTTTTTCACATCTCCATTATATCTCTCCCCTTCTCTCAATATATACACGTTCTTCTTTAAATACATTGTTATCGATTCTAAATTATTTTATAAATTTTTACTTTTCTAATTTTTCTGGTCTCTTTTCTTTTCCCTTTCCCTTTCTTCTTTTTTTATTCCCTCTATACGTTCATCCTACTCAACCTATTTCCTGCTTTGAGATTAGGACTTAGTTACTCTCCCTGAGCCCCCCCCCCACATCAATATATTCCTATTTTTTATCCACATCTCTCCCTAACCCTAATAATTTCTGGTCTTCCAAATTCTTCTTTGCGGTTCGTAGCCCATTAGCATATAGTTGTTTGATGTTGAATAGATGTATCTGTTGAACTAGATTGTATCTGTAGACTATTGACTGTGCAAATTCAGACTTGGGTTGATGCTTGCCTTAAGATAGTGTTCTAGCACCAAACTGATGTCATTTTCATCTCAAGTGGGCAGAGAAAGCCGGAAAAACATAAGAAAAATGGGAAATCCGGGTATCTCAATTCCCAATCTTGATAATCAGGGGACAGAACAGATAATGAATAATCCAGAGGAGAATTCCCAAATAGCTCTACAAACACTGCTGGCAAACATGATAAATGAAAAGATTGAAAGCATACAAAGGATTTTGTGTGAGCGTGATAGGGAGAGAGAGGAGGCAATCCAAAAGTTTATACAGGAATATCATAAGCATGAGGAAGCTACTTAAAAATTGATACAGGATTTGCATGAGCATCTGGGGAATACTCAAAGAGAAAGGCAGGAATGTCGTGAGCAGGCTGAGAACACTCAAAGAGAACTACAGGAGTCCCACAAACGGGAGGAAGCTAATCAAGGAGTAATACATGAATTGAGAGAGCAGGAAGAGAATATACAAAGATCACTAAAGACATACATGGAATCCATTACCAAAGAGCTGAATTAAGTCAGGGAGTCCACTAAGGGAATGCTGAATGGAAACCAACAGAAGGAATGGGAGTCCAAGGAAACCGTAACCAATCAACTAACTGATCTGAGAATATACTGAACATCAAATTAAGGAGGTAAAGAAGTTCATACAAGGTCTAAAACAAAGCTACAACAAAGAATTTGAAGCCATCAAAGCTGACCAATTAGACGGAAAAGAGATAAAAAACAAAGTAGAAAGTCTTGACAGCAGGTTAGACCATGCAGAAGATTGAATCTCAGGGATTGAAGACAGCCTAGATATTATAGAGAAAGAACATACAACCATTCAAGACAACTCCAAGAAATATGATAGATCTATTCAACACTTGGAAGACACCATCAGAAGGCCTAATCTAAGGGTAATGGGTGTAGAGGAGCACCTAGAAACAGAAGTTAATGGCCTAGGAAATTTCTTTAACAGGATCCTAGCAGAGAACTTCCCAAACGTGCAAAAAGATAGGCCTATTCAGATACAAGAAGCTTTTAGAACTCCAAACAGACCAGACCAAAATAAGACATCCCACCATTACATTATAATCCACACAGGATCAACACAGACCAGGGAAAACATCCTTAAAGCTGTCAAGGAGAAAAGATTAATCACCTATAAAGGGAAACCAATTAGAATCCCCTCAGATTTCTCAGCAGAGACAATCAAAGCAAGAAGAGCCTGGAATGATGTATGACATGCCCTAAAAACAAACAACTATCAACCAAGAATACTGTACCCAGCTAAACTCTCCTTCATAACTGAAGGCCAAATAAAAACCTTCCATAGCAAAGAAAATTTGGAACAATACATCTCCACCAAATCAACCCTACAAAAGATTCTTGAAGATGTCCTACACATAGAAAACAAACAAGACCACAATAAAGGCCAAGAAACGGCACCCAAACTGAGAATCCAAGAACCATAAGAAGAACCCAGTTTTCACAGCCCACAAGGAGGAGGATAACAAGGCAGGAAATCCCAATACCTCTCAGTCCTATCTTTTAACGTTAACGGAGTGAACTCTCCAATTAAGCGACATAGACTGTCTAGTTGGATTAAAAAAAAAGACCCTAATATCTGATGCCTTCAGGAGTCACATCTTGCCCATAAAAACAAACACATTTTCAATGTTTAAAGGCTGGAACAAAATCTACCAAGCAAATGGCCCCCATAAACAGGCAGGAGTTGCAATACTAATATCAGATAAAATAGACTTCAAATTAAAGTTTGTGAGAAGAGATAAAAAAAGGTCGCTACATACTAATTAAGGGATCTCTCCTTCAAGAGGATATTACAATTCTAAATATCTACTCGACAAACAATGGAGCACCCAAATTTTTCCAAGAAACACTACTTTCCCTCAAATCCCATATAGATTCAAAGACATTAATTGTTGGGGATTTTAACATACCACTCTCCCCACTAGATTGATCAACTCGGCAAAAACTCAACAGAGAAACCACAGACATAAACAGCTGCATAGATCAACTATATTTTACAGATATCTACCGAACATTTCACCCAACAGCATCAGAATATACGTTTTTCTCAGAAGCACATGGAACATTTTCTAAAATAGACCACATTTTAGGCCACAAAGCAAACCTCTCTAAATTCAGAAACATTGAAGTTTTACCTTGCATTCTCTTTGACCACAAGGGAATAAAATTAGAACTCAACAACAAAAGCCACCAAAGAAATTCCGGTATCATATGGAGACTGAACATCTCACTGCTGAATCATGAGTGGGTCATGGAAGAGATTAGAAAGGAAATTCAAATGTTCATGCTATTCAACAAAAATGAACACACAAACTACAAGTTCCTCTGGGACACAGCAAAGGCAGTACTCAGAAGCAAGTTTTTGGCCAATCGACTTCAACAATTCATCCAAAAAATCATACATCACTATCAAACAGGATTCATTTCAGGGATGCAAAGCTGGTTCAATACACGCAAATCAATTAGTATTATTAATCACATCAACAGGAGTAAGAATAAGAACCACATGGTTATCTCAATAGATGCAGAAAAAGCATTCGACAAGATCCAAAACACCTTTATGATGAAGGTTTTTGAAAAATTAGGAATCCCTTGAACATTCCTCAATACAATAAAGGCTGTATATCACAAACCTACAGCCAGCATTATACTTAATGGTGAAAAACTAAAGCCGTTCCCTCTTAACTCAGGAACAAGACCGGGATGTCCAATCTCTCCACTTCTCTTCAATCTAGTATTAGAATGCCTAGCTACAGCAATAAGACATGAGGCAGACATAAAGGGTAACCAAGTAGGGAAAGAAGAAATAAAACTCTCACTCTTTGCAGACGACATGATCTTGTATTTAAAGAATCCCATAGACTCCACTCCAAAATTATTCAAGCTGATTCAAAACTTTGGCAAAGTAGAAAGGTATAAAATTAACCCCCAAAAATCAATGGCTTTTCTGTATTCCAACAATGAGAAAAGTGTGGCTGAAATTAGGAAAATAACTCCATTTCTAATAGTCCCACAAAAAATAAAATTCCCTGGAATTATCTTAACCAAAGAAGTGAAGGACCTCTATGATGAAAACTTCAAAGTCTTGAAAATGGAAATCAACACAGAAGTTAAAAAATGGTTATACCTCCCATGCTCCTGAATTGGAAAGATTAACATTGTGAAAATGGCAATACTTCCCAAGTTTATCTACAAATTCAATGCGATACCAATCAAAATTCCAACGTCATTCTTCAAGGAAATAGGAGAGGCAATCCATAAATTCATATGGAACAATAAGAGAACCCAAATAGCAAAAATGATCCTCAACAGAAAGAACACTGCTGGAGGAATATCAATACCAAATTTCAAACTCTACTTAATAGCCATAGTAATCAAAACAGCTTGGTATTATCATAAGAACAGACCTCAGGACCAATGGAATAGAACTGAACACCCCGAAATGAACCTACAGACCTATAGCCATCTAATCTTCGATAAGGAAGCTAAAGAAATAGAATGGAAGAAAGACAGCCTCTTCAGTAAATGGTGCTGGCAAAATTGGTTAACTACATGTAGAAAACTAAAGCTAGATCCTTATATATCACCCTGCACCAGAATCAAATCCAAATGAATCAAAGACCTCGAAGTCAAAGCAAGAACTCTGAAAACATTACAGGATGGAATAGGAGAAACCCTAGGTGTCCTTGGCTCAGGCTGAAATTATTTGAATAGAAACCCGGAAACAAAACAAATCAAAGAAAGGTTGGATAATTGGGATTGCATAAAGTTGAAGAGCTTCGGAATGGCAAAGGACACATCGAGCAAGATCAATAGAAAGCCCACGGATTGGGAGAAGATCTTCACTAGCCATACAACAGACAAGGGTCTCATATCTAAAATATACTTGGAACTCAAAAAATTTAATCCCCCAACAACAAATCCTCAAAGAAACCACTGTCCAATAAATACATGGGCTAAAGTCTTAAAGAGAAAATTCTCTGAACAAGAAAGAAGGATGGCCAATAGACTCATGAAGAAATGCTCAACCTCCCTAGCCATAAAAGAAATGCAAATCAAAACAACATTGAAATACCACCTCACTCCAGTTAGAATGGCAAAAATCAAGAACTCTAACAACAACAGATGATGTAGGGGTTGTGGACAGTAGGGAACCTTACTTCATTGTTGGTGGGAATGTAAACTTGTTCAATCACTTTGGAAAGCAGTATGGAGGTTCCTGAAAAGACTTCACATAGAGCTCCCTTATGACCCAGCAAAACCACTTTTAGGCATTTACCAAAATGTTTACAAACAAGACCACACTAAAGCTGCCAGCACAACTATGTTTATTGCAGCATTATTTATCATAGCTAAGGTATGCAAACAACCCAGATGCCCCTCAGTAGATGAATGGATCAAGAAAATGTGGTATATATACACAATGGAATTCTATGCCTCCATCAAAAAGAATGACATTGCCCCATTTGTTAGGAAATGGAAAAACTTGGAAAACATTATATTAAGTGAAGTAAGCCAGGCCCAAAGAAACATAGGTCTCATTCTTTCCCTTATTTGCAATATGTAGTATATATATGAGTCAAGCGGAAAAGGTCAGATAATGTGATATTAGGAAAATGAACCCTTAGATATGTATTTAAAAGTTTTTTTTTCTTTCATGCATGTGTTTCTCATGCATTTATAAGATTATTTCTTTGTGGCTCTTTATGTCCCTCCCCCACAGTATAACCACGGCTTTTACTATATTTGATGTCCGTATAACCTGTGGAGGAGATGGGGAAAAACAATTCGTTTAAGGATACAAGTGGACCTGTTCCAATAATGAGAAGTACAAGTTGTCCGATTGAAAACGAGCTTTACTACGTCAGTGTGTGTGTGGGGGCAGATGGTTGGGTCGGGGGGAGGGGGGTGACTGGAAATCGATGTGAAGGGTAAACAAAGGAGGAGGCTGCAATGCTTGGTAAGAAATGTATGTATTATACTGCCCATGTAATTGTAACCCCTCTGTACAGTATGTTCACAAATAAAATAAAATAAATAAAAATAAAAATTAAAAAAATAAATAAAATAAATAAAAATTTAAGACAAGTTTCAGAAAAGAGTTCCTTGATTTTTTGTTTTTTTCGGGGGTGAATGGGAAGACCATGTAACTTCCCTGTGTCCATAACGAGTCTCTTGTTAGAGTCTTGGGTCTGCTTGTGGTGTTTGGTTTTCCTATGGCTTGATTGGTTTCTTGTCTGTTTGGGCAGGCAGAAACTGCTTTGTGTTAGGCATGTTTTTTGATCCTCCTCCCATGCTAGTTCAGTGGGAGGGAGATCTGCTTAGAGAATCACAAAACATGGAGATGGCTGTTTCCTTTAGTTTGGAGATGCTGTGATGCACCTAGGTTCTGGGTATGGTTTAGGTCTTTCAGAAAACAGTAGCTTTACCCTGAGTGGCTAACTCCTGGGACACCCACAGAGCCCAGCTTGGAGCTTTTCTAGCGCTTTAAGTTTTCTGAATTTCAATTGTTTGTCTAGGCTGTTGTAGGGAGAGGCGGTCTCTGGCTGTGTTTACCTGGTGTAAAAGTCACTCTTCTGTGGGCAGAGTTTTTACTGCCTGGGCTGGATGACTTTCTCCTGGGTGGAACTGACATCATAACTGACATCATAACTGTCTTCATAAGCCTATTGTGTGATCGTGATATTTCCCCTGCCAGGTAAGTATGGGAATGTATGGGAATGGGAAAGAAAGGAGAAGGCTACAACGTTTGATAAGAAATGTACTCATTATCGTTTCCCTGTAATTGTAACCCCTCTCTAAAGTATTTTAACAATTAAAAAAAAACTATTGTGAATATTTTAATATCATAAACCTATTGTGACCTCATCACCATTATAGCATCACCAACTAAGTATAACATGAAAATATTATTATCACTCGATATTGTGACATCATGTTGCCATTGTGATATCACTGTTCCTTTAGGTTTTTCAAACCTATTATTACGTCACAACATTTTACAAAACTCCTAGCCTTTGAGCCTATTAACTTGTGAACTTGCACACTTATGATGCATAAAACACAAGACAATCCAATGAGGCACATTGAAGATAACTTTATTTACACTAGAAATGGGCCTGCATTTACCTTGTCCTGGGCTGTACACTCAGTGACAGCCCAACCCCAACCACCAAACCTCAGACATCCAATAGGCATAGTTAATTCGTTTGCAAAACACCAACCCCCCCAAATTATCATTTCTACCCTCAAAACTTCAATAGGTAAGGCTTTATCCTTTTCCCTTATTCCCTCCTTTTTTATAGACTTTTCCTGCATTTCCCTTTTTTCCTTCCATCACTTCTTTTTTCTCTCTAGGCCTCTCAACTACACTTCTCTGGACAGGTGGCCAATTGGCTTCCTTCCCCTCCTGTTCTCCCTCAAATTCCACTTCTCCCAGGTCTTTCCCCTCCTGCTGTCTCACCACTTCCTTCCTACCTTCCTTCATTTCTTGATTTTCTCCAATTCCATTACTCTGACCATATAACCTATATATAGGTTGAACCCCTCCATCACTCCAGTGGGTCTCCTACCTAACAGTTTTCAACCATTACTTCACAAACTGCCTGTTCCCCAATCAATTCTTCACAGCTCATCATGTGAGGATGACATCCTACCCCCTCTAGCAGCATGCAATGCTCACTTTGTGTGGCATGCCCCATGCACTCCATTGGGCCAAGTTATGGGGCAACATTGATTAGTGGGCCCTGCTCATTATTAGGACCATGCTGCTTTATATATCCCCCACTGTTTTTTCATGTCCAATCAAATCCTTGATTCCTTCTTAACAAATCCTAAAAATTCCCTTCTCTCGACCCAATGAACAGGCTTAAAAGGTAAATTTAATAAAAAACAAGTAAATTATAGAAACACACTAGTTAGCACTAATTAACACTTAGTAAGTCATATCCTTAACAGTCCTTCTTGCAGCTTCTCTGTATATTGGTCCACTACTTATTCCACTTGAGACTGATGGATCCAATGTTGTTTTCGTGCTAATTCAATAGGCGACTGTGAAGTTAGCACCACCAAGTAAGGTCCTAGCCACTTCGGTTTCAATTCAGGAGCATGATGAATTTTTACCCACACCAGCTGTCCAGGCAAGAAAGAGTGGGTGGAGTTTCCTATTTTCTTTCTTCAACTCCATTTCTTACTTTATTTCACTTACCTGGGGTCTAGTTTTTTCATTTATTTCTGAAGTAAGACTTGCTATAGAATAAACTAAACTACTCTCCTCAAAGAAATTTTCCTTCCAACTGGATTTAATTTCTTATTTTAAATTTAAATTTTATTTTCATCCTAATGTTTATTTTTTAAATACTTTTTATTATTATTATCTTTAAATAGTTGAACAAAGAAGTTCCCATTCTACAAAACAGTACACAAATACAAGGTGTCTGACAACATTGTCACTCATCCCTCCTAACCCTTCCATTCTCACACATTTTTGTAAAAATTGAGGTAGGTGATTACATATATTTCACATATTTCACAGTATTATGGAATTGTGATACTTAGTTAAAGTCACAAACACATTTTAACCTTGACAAGGCAAATTATTGTTATCATGGTCCAAAATTTGTTAATTCTATGAGCTCTTAAAATCCAAATTATTTTTCCCACCTCAGGTGATATTTACATTTTTTTCCTTTTGCTTATGTAGGCTATTCCCTCTTGTCTTCTTTCCCTCTCATTCATCTCTTCCCATCACTGTGTTTGGGTTGCTTAGTTATTTTTCTTCTATGTCCAGTGCAGCTGATGGACCCCTTTGTTGTATGTTGTTCCATTTACCACTTACTGTGTTTCTCCTCCTGGCTTCCCTCCATTGGGTGCATATTTCTACCGTCTACATAGTCAAGAACATGAAGTCATTAATGGTGATACAACAAAATGAGTGGTTGCCCGTTGTTTCTCGAGTTCTGTTCACTGTGTCATACCTTCTTGCATTTTGACTTTAGCATCCACGTATCTGGTAGACCCTATGCCGTTTGTCTCATTGTTCTTGGCTTACCTCACTCAAATAATTTGTTCTAGTTCCATCTATTTCCCTGCAAATACCATCATTTTGTCCTTTTTAAAGGCTACATGGTATTCTATTGTATATAGGCCCCACAATTTTTGGATGCACTTATCACGTATGGCTCATCTGGGTTGTTTCCAAATATTGGCAATTGTGAACAGTGCTGCAATAATCATAGACCTGTGTGTGTGTGTGTGTGTGTGTGTGTGTATGTGTGTGTGTGTGTGTGTGTGTGTGTGTGTCTTTGTATACTGGTTTCTGTTGTTCAGAGTAGATATCAAGGAGTGGTATGGCCAGATCATAGGAAGGTGGATATTTAGCTATCTTAGGTACCTCCAGACTGCTTTTCAAAGTGGTGGTATTAGTATACATTCCCACTAGCAATGTAGTAATGTTTCTTTCTTTTATCCCTTCCAGCATTTGTCATTGGCTGAATTTAGGATGTAGGCCATGTGGAGGAGATGGGGACAAACAAGTCGTATAAGGATTCAGGTGGACCTGTTGCAACAATGAGAAGTACAAAATGTCATGTCAAAACCAACTTTACAATGTCGGTGTGGGGGGGGGGGAGGGGGGTATAATTGGGTGGGGGGAGGGGGGAGGCTGGGAAGGGAGGTGAATGGTAAACAAAGGAGGAGGATGCAATGCTTGGTAAGAAATGTATGCATTATCCTGCCCATGTAATTGTAGCCCCTCTGTACAGTATGTTCTCAAATAAAATAAAATTAAATTAAAAAAAAATCAAGCCTAGTTAGGCTAGCCTTTTAGCGGGAAAGTAGAATGGGACCTGTCACACCCTTCATGGCATAATACAAAGAGTTGTAGAAAAGAAAGGGAGAGATATAGAAAGTTGGACATGATTAGCAGAGAGCAAAGAGATCCTGAAAGTGAACAGACTTCTGATCATTTACCATTGCTGAGGCACAAATTGTCTAAATATGAGAAAAGCATAAAAAATTAGGTGCTCTGGCTATCCAGGGAGAGCCTGAGTCATTTCAAGGGGTTTCATGGCTCAGGCATGACTCGTAGCACCCCATTAAATGTGTAGGAGAGTCAGTCTGGTGAGTGAAGGAGAGCTGACCGGGCAGAAGCGATGTCCCTACTTCCCCTAGAACACTGTAGAGAGAAATGGCCAAGACCCCAAAACCAAGCAACCTCGGGTTCGGGGGCGACCAGCCTTTCCGCCGAAGGCCATAGGAACTCTCTGGCATGGTGCCACATCTGAACAGAGATTGAGCAACAGAGAGCCATAGAGAGTAGTTTCACTCACCAGTGAAGAGAAGTGGTGTGGATGTGGATGTGAAGGCCAGCAATGGTTTTGGTAAAAAGTCTCCCGTGGTGTCTCAGGGCAGTTTAATTCACAGAAAAGGAGTGGTTAGGAAATTCTAACATTTCCAACTCAAAAACCCCATCTGAGTTACAGCATCATATGTAAGGAATATTAAATAGGTAGGTTTCATTCGGAGCCTAGGAAGAGGATACCATACACTATTAAGGCAGGAAATAACTTTATTTACTGAACTGCTGCCCCCACCAGGAAAGGGCAAATAGCAATTTGTATTTGTGTAGAAATTCATCCATGTCTGCTAGGTTTTCCTTCCTTTGTAAGTAGAGTTTGGAATTATTTCCTTATGATTGTTTGAATGTCTTGGATGTTTGTTGTAATTTTTCCTTTGGTATCTCTGATAATATTGAGTTGGGTCTCCTTTCTTATTTTGTTAGTTTATCTTGCCAGTGGTCCATCAGTCTTATTGATTTTTTTCTTAAAAACATTTTTTGTTGTATTAATTTATTTATAATTTTCTCAGTCTTTATCTCATTAACTTCAGCTCTTATTTCGGTTATCTCTTTCTGGCTAGCAAATTTAGGTTCAATTTTTTCTTGTTTCTCTAGCAGTTTCAGTTGTATCATAAGATTGTTTACTTGGTCTCTGTTTTCTTGATATGTGTACTGAGAGCAATACATTTGCCCCTCAGGATTGCTTTCACTGGGACCCATAGATTTCTTTGTTATGTTTCTTCATTTTCACTGAATTGTAGGAACTTTTTAATTTCTTTTTTAACTTCTTCTGTGACCCACGTCTTGTTCAACATAGTGCACTTTAATTTCCATGTGTTTAAGCTTTTTCTACTTTATGCATTGTTATTGAGAACAAGTTTGATTGCACTATGGTCAGATAGAATACAGGGTATTACGTCGATCCTCTTGTAGTTGCTTAAATTCCTTTCATGAACTAAAAAGTGATCTATTGTAGAAAAAATGTAGGGGTTGGCAAGAGTTAGACCCTTGTAAATGCCTGTAATTGTAGCTACTCAGGAGGCTCAGATCTGTGTATTCAGGTTCAAAGCCAGACCAGGCAGGAAAGCTTTCCTGGGGTTGTTCAGCACCACACCCTGCGTCATGTCTGGGGTTGTTCACCACCTTTGCCACCATGGGCTGCGCTGGGCTGCTCATGAAAGCTGATATGGAGAGGCCCTCCAACCCACCAGTAGTCAGGTGTTAACCAGTGCTGTTGCCTCAGGCTGGGCTGGGTTGCTTATGTGGGCCAGTATGGAGAGGCACAAAGCACCATGGGTCTGGAATTGTTCACTGCAGCTGTCCCCGTGCCAGTTATTACTGTCGCACCGGGCTGCTCTGGGCTATTCCTGTGGGCTAGTGCCAAGAGGCATTGTGCCCAGAGTCTTGATGGTTTGCCACTACTGCCAGCTGTTGCTGCTGCTACAGGTTAGGCTAGGCTGTTTACACCAGCAGGAGAGAGGTGCCACAATGTGAGTCTAGGGTCGTTCCCCACTGCTGACAGCTGCTGCTGCTCCTGACTGGGTTGGCCTGCTTTCACCAGCCAGGCAGAGGCGCCATGTCAGGGAGGGTGAGGGGAATCTTCATGCTGGCTCTTCTGAGGTTTTGGTTTGTATTCTCTGGGTTGGCACTGGACCTGGGAAGTCTTCTGTGAGGCTTAGGATGCTTGTGGGTGTGTGGTCCTCGGAGGGTCCAGAGCCAGGCCACTAAAGCAACCTGGCACAAAACTCCACCACTTAAGCTGCTCAGTGGGGAGCCCCATCACCAACAAGGGTTGGGGAAAGAGTCTTCCTATTTTACTGTCTGTATAGGTTTTTCCCTTTTCTTTTTTCACTTCCGGTATCTCTCTGAGTAATCGCCTTTTTTTGTGGGTCACTTGCAGAAATGGACCAGTGAAATCCAAACTCTGCATTTCGTTAGGGAGAGATGTGGTGTTTCCCTGCTGTTCCATAGCCATCTTGGCCCCTCCCCTTCAGGTGGAGTTTTTCTTAGGTGGCCGGTGGGCCTTGGTTACCAAAGGATAGGTCCATAAAAGAATATGTTGTAAAGCCTGCAGATTGTAGATAGATATTTCTGTTAATATAGCCTTCCCAAATTTAGGAACTAAAGAGGGTGGTACACCCTAAAATATTTCAAAGGGATTAAATCCTTTAACATAAAGGCTACATCTTGGTCGAAGGAGAGCAAAGTGGAGGAGGCTCACTTAGCCATGGACAGTCTCTGTATTTAATTTAGTTAGTTTCTTTGAGGGCATATCCATTCTTTCTAATGCCTTGAACTCTGAGTTCTATAAATGGATTGTAACTTCTAATTTATTCCTAGAGTGTTAGTTAATAATTGAGAACTTGGGCCATGAATGCAGGGCCATCTTTGGACCCCACAGCTAAGGTTAAGCCAAATCAAGGAATTATTTCATGCCTCAGCTCAGCCTGAAAAAGTGTCCACTATTACTAATAGATAACAATACCCATACTTTCCAGGCTTTACCTCTGTGAAGTCCACTTTCCAAAATTCACCATCTGAGGTTCCTCACGTATGAATTCTTTCCATAGGTTCCAGCTTTTCAGCATTTACCTGTTGGAAATTACCTACAAACCTTACAAAGTATTGTCAGGCTAATGCCCCACTGGTTTTCAGAAGAGTTTTAGGTAGTAGCCTTGGAAAATTTACCAGGGTGCAAATATCTACATGTAAACTGACAGAAAGCTTGAGCCTGTATGAATTTTTTACAAGTTGTGTGAACACTTATACACTTATTACAATTCTTTTTGCTTGTTCCTTTAATTTTAACGACTAGCAGCTCTAGAGACCCCACTGGTTTTAGAGTGATCTCCCAAGTTACCTGATCAGCTCAGATGTTTCCCTGTATCTTAGGGTCTCTAGTTTCTTTACCTCCTGTACAGTACTCTGAACCTTGGAGACTTCTTCCATTTTATTCTCCTTCTTTTCTCTCAAACTTGCTTTCAAGATCCCACTCTCCTTCTCAATGTGCTCCTTAACCTCTAACTGTTTTGGCAGGGTCACAGGAGAGTTCCTTTGACTGTGCTTTTAACCTCTTGGTTGCTGCTCCTTCTCACAACAACTTTGCTTGCTCTTCAGCTGCTCCCTTAAATTCGCAAAGGTGCTATTGCGAGGTATTTTTTCCCACCTCCACCTGTTCCATTGGGACACGATGCTTCTGCATTACATTTATAATGAAGATCTCAGCAGTCTTTTGGAGTTTTTACTCTAGTAGTTTCTCTTTCTAGTTTTCCACTTCAGTGTATTTTTGTGACAGATCTTTCAACTGTTTGTTTAGCTGTTCTGTTTTTCTTCCTAATGCTTTTCCCTTTCCCCAGCATTCCCTATCAGAGCATGTGGTCCTTTAACTCTTTCTGAAGAGGAACAATCTGTTTCTTGAACCTGATATTTTCCTTTTTACTTTTCTCGGCCTCATCTTCTATGACACAGCACTTCCCAGTCTTCTCTGCTAACTATTCTTTCCTTCTTTCTCTAATGCTTTGAATTTCTGGTGACACTCTTCAAAGCTTATAACTGACATGTACTTCAGCCTAATACATTCTTATATCAGGCCCAGCTCCTTTTTCATGTCCACGATTTTTTTAATGCAGCATCAGGATCTCTTCTTTGCCTCTCTTGTGGTTAGCAAGGATGGCAGTATTGCTGTCTTGTGCTTCTGTTGGCCTCTGATCCCCTAATTTGCCTCATACTCATCCAGACAAATGAACTTGAATTTCATTTGATTCTGAGTGTTTTCTAGGTTCCTTTTGAGGATTTTCTTCTCATTTTTGACTGTCACTAGTTTATATCTTCAAATATTTTCTTCACGTCAAATTATTCTCTGTTTTTTTCAATGTGCTCTTCTATGTGCTTTTAACTTTTGACGGGCACATATTGGAGATTCAGTCTTTTATAAGCCTGTGTTTTGAGATAGCAGTGTGTGAATTCTTCTTTGCCACATTTCTTCTTAAGTTCAGAGGGCTGCTTTTTAAATTGAACACAGTTGGAATTCCAAGCCCCAAGCTCCTTTGCATGTTACTCCAGAGCTATGAACACATTTTCCAGGTGTTTAATGTGATTACATAACCTGTCGTTTTCTATCTCTCTCCTCCTTGGACATTCCTTTTCCCAATGTCCATTTTGCTTGCAATAAGCTCACCGATGTAGTCCTAGAGGTTCCCTAGTGCCATTTCAAATGAATTGTACTGTCTTTGCCAAGGGTTCCTTGATCCCTATTCTGGTGCTCCTATCAGAATTCAACCCCCTTTCTTAGAGTCTTCTTTTTTTAATTTTATTTTATTTTACTTTATTTGTGAACATACTGTACAGAGGGGTTACAATTACATGGGCAGGATAATGCATACATTTCTTACCAAGCATTGCAGCCTCTTACTTTGTTTACCCTTCACATCCCTTCCCAGCCTCCCCCACCCAATCTTCCCCCCCCCCCCCGCCGGCACCGAAGTTTTAAAGCTCGTTTTTGACATGACAACTTGTACTTCTCATTGCTGCAACAGGTCCACCTGTATCCTTAAACGACCTGTTTTTCCCCATCTCCTCCACAAGTTATACTGACATCAAATATAGTGAAATCGGGGGTTATACTGTGGGGCAGGGCCATACAAAGCAACAAAGAAATAATCTTATAAATGCGTTAGAAACACATGCATGAAAGAAAAAACATTAAAATACATATCTAAGAGTTCATTTTCCAAACATCACATTATCTGACCTTTTCCGCTTGACTCATACATATACTAGATATTGCTAATAAGGGAAACCATGGGACCTATGTTTCTTTGGGCCTGGCTTACTTCACTTAATATAATTTTTTCCAAGTTTTTCCATTTCCTAACAAATGGGGCAATGTCATTATTTTTGATGGGGGCATAGAATTCCATTGTGTATATATACCACATTTTCTTGATCCATTCATCTACTGAAGGGCATCTGGGTTGTTTCCATACCTTAGCTATGGTAAATAATGCTGCAGTAAACATGGTTGTGCTGGCAGCTTTAGTGTGGTCTTGTTTGTAAGCATTTGGGTAAATGCCCAAATCTTAGAGTCTTTTTTATCCAGGGTATCTCTGTTATCAAACACCTACTGGGTAACCACTTCCAACTTAGAATACACTTTCTCTCAAATTTTTCTAACTTTTGAAGCTTTCTTCTAATATCTGGGGCTGACTGGGTAATAAAGACCATATTTAGGGCTCTTTGATTCTATAGGGCTTCAAAATCTATAGGCCTATTTGTCCTATAGTCTTCTGGGAGAAGGTCCAGAAAAGCATTAGGGTACTCACTGGGGAATTGTACCATCTCACTCACCTTAGTTTGATGACTTGGCTTTCTAGCCACTGCAGTATCCCTGCTAATCAAACCTAGCAATAATAGGTAAGCACTTCCATACCTCGAACACTGTAAGTCTCAGCTTGGCTAAGTCTGTGGAAAGACTTGCTCTAAATGGTCTGGTTCAATATTGGGGCTACTGTCTGGTCCAAGTACTACTTTCAAATCACCAAGCAGGATTCATTCCCTTTTCTACCAGGTGAAAAGCACCTGTAAAATTTGCTGACACTCATTCCGGATGTGCTTGTGTGTGAAAATTAATGTCTGTAATGAAATAATGAGCCCCTGTTTTTTTTTTTTTTTTTCTGAAAAGGATGGAGTTTGCTGTTTCCAGTTATACAGGTCACTAGTTGTAAAGGGAACATATATTCAAATGGGGTCCTGCCCCCCCATCTCCTCCTTGTTCCTCTTTCAAGGGTAATAATGGTAACATACCACGTTGTACCACCTCAGGCTGATAAAAGTAACCACTTTTGGTATAGGATGACTTAACATGACAGGTTCTGGTGGCAAAGAATAGGAGAGAGTACATCAATGCATCTTCCTCTGAGGGACTCTATAACCCTGGGGGAGAATATTTTTTGGATATGGCAACTTGGATATGGCCTTGTTCTCCAATCCTGAGGAAAGGAGTAAACAGAGATGCATACAGGACACAGGTAAAACTATCAGCATACACAAACAGACCAATAGCCACAGACGCTTAACTTACATGTCCCATATGTCTCAATGTTGACCAATACAAGAGTTCCCAGATGTCATAGAGAATGTCCCAGATTGCCTCTTGTGGAGGCCGCAGATGACCCTTGGAAAATGTCACATATGTCGTCCCTAGGAGGCCCTAGATAATCTTTCATGGAGGTTCCAAATAACTCCCCAAGGAAGTGTCAGATGACCTCCAAAGGAGGTCCAAGATGTCCTCTCAATGAGGCTGAGATTACCTCTCCAATAGCTCCCAGATGACCACTCAAAGAGCTATATGGGAACCGCAGAGGAAGGTCCAGATAACCCTCTTGAGAAAGCCACACATGATCTCCAGAGAAGGTCCTATATGGCTTCTCAAGTAAGTCCCAGGTGATGTCTGAAGACGGTCATACATTTCTCATCAAGGTAACCCAAGCTGACCTCCCAAAGAAGTTCAAGATGACCTCAGGAGGTGGTCCTAGTTTGCCTCTTAAGGAAGTCCTAACGCCTATTTTGAAGAGTTCTCGGGTTGCCTCCTGAGGAAGCCCCAGATGACCTCTGGAGAAAGTCCAAGATGGCCCCTGGAGAAGGCCCCAGACGACCTCCAGGGTAGGTTTCAGATGGCTTCTCAAGGAAGTAGCAGATGTACTCTTGATGAGGTTCCAGATTGCTTCCCAAGGAAGCCCTACATGACCTCTCAAGGAGTTCCCAGAAGCCACAAATGACCTCCAGAGGGGGTCCCCAAAACAGGTTGGCAAGTTTTCCTAGACGCACCCCTAAAGGAACCTAAATGACTTTTGTCAATGTTGGTCCTCTGGAGACAAACACTTGAGGTAGACTCTTAAAACTGAGGGTTGACACTTTCACCTATGAGGATTTTTCCCTTGGGACAAGGCCTGATGCTATCCAAATGGATTATCTCGATGGGGTTTCTGAAAATTAGGGACTCTGTATTTCAAGAGAATCCATTGAGACACATTTAACATAATAAATGTTCTCCAAACCACCAACCCCCAAAATTATGTTAGCCAAAGCTCCAAACAAAGGGGAGGGCAAGCCTTTTTCCCCCTTCCCTTTGTCTCTCCTTGGCTACAGAACTATACATCCTTCGATGTCTTTCCATTTTTCCCTTCTACCAGTTCCTTCTTCTCTTCAGGCCTCTCCACTCTCCACATGTATGAACTGCTTTGCCTGGGTCGTCAGTTTCCATCCTTCACCTCCTGCCCCCCCACAACTTCCTCTCCTCCAAGGTTCTTTCCCCTTCTGCTATCACACCACTTCCTTCCTTCCAGGACTTTTCCTTTTTTCTCTTTCCTTCTATTTCTCTGAACAAGTAGCT
>NW_027203186.1:0-99413 GCF_024711535.1 Dipodomys merriami
ACCCTAACCCTAACCTGCACACTCACCCTCACCTTAACCCTAACTCTAACCCTAACACAAACTCTAAACCTCACCCTAACCCTAACCCTAACCCTCACCCTCGCCCTCACAGTAACCTGAATCCTGAACCTAACCGTAAAAATAACCCTAACGCTAATCCAAACACTCACCCTAACCATAACCCTCAACCTAAACCATTCCCTCACCCTAACACTTACCTTCACACTAACACTAACCCTAACCCTAACCCTAACCCTCACACTAACACTAAACCTCACCCTCATTCTAACCCTAACATTAACCCTAAGCCTCACCCTAACCCTAACCCTCACCCTAACCTTAACTCTACCCCTAAACCTCACCCTCACTCTACCCCTAACTCTAACCCTAACCCTAACACTGAACCTCACCCTAAACCAAACCCTAACCCTCAGCCTCAACCTCATGCTCAGCCTAAGCCTAAGCCTAAGCCTAACCCTTACCCCAAACCTCACCCTCACCCTAACCCTTACCCTAATCCTAATCCTAACCCTAAGCCTAACCCTAATATTCACATTAACCCTAAACTTCACACTCACCCTCATCCTCAGTGTAAGCCTAAGCCTAACCCTAACCCTAACTATAACACTCACACTCACCCTAACCTTTACAATAATCCTAATCCTAAACCTAAGCCTAACCCTCACCCACACCCTAACCCTAACACTAACACTAACCCTAATCCTCACCCTCAGCCTCACCCTAAAACTAAATCTAACACTAAACCTTACCCTCACCCTAACCCAAAACTTAAACGTAACCCTAAACCTCACCCTAACCCTCACCCTAAACCTCACCCTCACCCTAGCCCTTACCCTAACCCTAATCCTATTCCTAATACTCATCCTAACCCTCCCCCTAACCCTAACCCTAACCCTCACCCTAACCCTAATTCTAACCCTAACCATAACACTAAAAACCTATCCCTCTCCCTCACCCTCACCATAACCCTAACCCTAACAATAACATTAACCCTAACCCTAATCCTAACCCTTACCCTAACCCTAAGCCTAACCCTAACCCTCAACTTAGCCCTAACCATCACCCTTACTGTAACCCTAACCCTCATCCGAACCCTCACCGTAAACCTAACCCTAACTCGAAACCTCACCCTAACACTAACCCTAACCCTCACCCTCACCCTAGACCTCACCCTAACCCCAATCCTAACCCTAATCCTCATCCAAACCCTCACCCTAACCCTAATCCTAAACCTCACCCTAACCCTAAACCTAACCCTAACCGTCAAACTAACCCTAACCCTAAACCTAACCCTAACCCTAACCCTATACCTCACCCTAACCCTAAACTTAACCTGAACCCTAACTCTCACCCTAAAACTAACCCTAACCATCACCCAAACCCTAACCCTCACCCTCACCCTCAATTTCAGTGTAACCCTAAGGAGAGCCCTAATCCTAACCGTAACCCTCACACTCACCCTAACCCTTACCCTAATCCTAATCCTAACCCTAACTCTAACCCTCACCCTCAGCCTCACCTTAACCCAAATTCTAACCCTAAACCTCATCCTCACCCTAACCCTAACCCTAAACCTCACCTAACCCTAACCCTATACCTTACCCTCACAATAGTCCTCAACCTAACCCTAATCCAACACTAACCCTCATCTTAACCCTCCCCATAACCCTAACCCTTACCCTCACCCTAAACGTAATCCTCACCCACACCATCACCCTCAGCCTAACTCTAATCCTATCCCTAACCCTAACACTCACACTACCCCTAACCCTAAACCTAAACCTCACTCTGACCCTAAACCTCACCCTCAACCTCACCCTCAGCCGAACTCTAAGCCTAATCCTTACCCTAACCCTAACCCTCACACTCCCCCTAACCCTAACCCTAATCCTAATCCTAACCCTAAACCTAACCCTCACCCTCAACCTAACCCTCAACTTAAGCCTAACCATAACATTAATCCTAACCCCAACCCTCGACCTAACCCTCCAACTAACCCTAAATATAACCCTAAAACTCACCCTCACCCTAACCCTAATCCTAACCCTAACCCTAAACCTCACCCTAACCCTAAACCTAACCCTCACCCTCACCGTCACCCTCACCATAACTCAAATGCTAACCCTAAAAATAACACTAATCCTAACCCTAAACCTAACCCTAACCCTAACCCTAATGCTGAAACTCACCCTCACCCTAACCCTAATCCTAACCCTAACCCTCACCTTAATGTAACCCTCAAACTCAACATAACCCTAACCATCATCCTAACCCTCACCCTAACCCTAAACCTAACCCTAAATCTTACCCTAACAGTAAACCTAATCATCAACCTAGCCCTCACCCTAATCCTAATCATAACCCTATTCCTCATCCTTAACCTCACCCTAACCCTTACCCTAACCCTCACCCTAACCCTAACCCTTACCCTCAGCCTGACCCTAACCCCACCCTCAGCCTAACCCTAAGCCAAACCCTAACCCTAACCCTAACCCTCACACTAACCCTAACCCTTACCCTAATCCTAATCCTAACCCTAAGCCTAACCCTCACCATCACCCTAAAACTCACCCTAACCCTAACAATAACACTAATCTTAACCCTTAACCTCAACCTCAGCCTCACCCTTACCCTAACTCTAACCCTAAATCTCACCCTCAACCTAAACCTAACCCTAACCCTAAACCTCACACTAACCCTAACCCTAAACCTCACCCTCACCCTAGGCCTTACCCTAACCCTAATCCTAACCCTCATCCTAACCCTCACCCTAACACTCACTCTAACCCTCACCCTAACCCTAATCCTAACCCTAACCCTCACTCTACCCCTAACCCTCACCCTTTACCTTAACCCTAACCTTCATCCTAACCCTCACCCTAACCCTAACCCTAAACCTTACCCTAACACTAACCCTAACGCTCAAATTCAACCTCAGCCTCACCCTTACCCTAACTCTAAAACTAAACCTCACGCTCACCATAACCCTTACCCTAATCCTAATCCTAATCCTAAGCCTAACCCTAACATTCATCCTAACCCTAAACTTCACCCTCAACTTCACCATCAGTCTAATCCTAAGCCTAACCCTAACCCTAACACTAACCCTCACACTCACCCTAACCTTTACCGTAATCCTAATCCTAAGCCTAAGCCTCACCTTCACCCTCACTCTCACCCTAAACCTAACACTAACCCTAACCCTAACCCTCACCCTCAGCCTCACCCTAAACCTAACTCTAACACTATAATTTAACCTCACCCTAACCCAAACCCTAAACATAAACCTAATCCTCACCCTAACCCTAACCCTAAACCTCATCCTCACCCTAGCCCTTACCCTAACCCTAATCCTATCCCTAATCCTCATCCTAACCCTCCCCCTAACCCTAATGCTAACCCTCACCCTAACCCTAATTCTAACCCTAACACTAACACTAAAAACCTCACTCTAAGCCTAACCCTAACCCTCATCCTCACCCTCACTGTAACTGTAATCCTAACCCTAACAATAACATTAACCCTAACCCTAATCCTAACCCTCACATTCACCCTAACCTTAACCGTTACCCTAACCCTAACAATAACATTAACCCTAACCCTCATCCTAACCCTCACCCACACCCTAACTCTAATGCTAACACTAACCCTCACCCTAAAACTAACCCTAACCCTAAACCTCACCCTAACACTAACCCTAACCCTCAACCTTACCCTAGCCCTCACCCTAACCCTAATCCTATCCCTAACCCTCATGCTAACCCTCACACTAACCCTAAGGATAAACATCACCCTAAGCCTAATACTCATATCCACCCTTACCCTCAGCCTAACCCTAAGCCTAAGCCTAAGCCTAACCCTAACCCTCACACTCACCCTCACCCTAACACTTATCCTAACCCTAATCCCAACCCTAACCCTAAACCTCAACCTAACCCTCACCCTATACCTAATGCTAACCCTAACACTAACCCTAAACCTGACCCTCAACCTAACCCTCCCCCTCAACCTAACTCTAACCCTAAACCTCACCCTGACCCTATCCCTAATCCTAACCCTAAGCCTAAACCTCACCCTAACCCTAAACCTAACCCTCACCCTCTCCCTCACCCTTACCCAAACCGAAAGTCAAAACCTAACCCTAACATTAACACTAATCCTAATCCTAAAACTAACCCTAACCCTAACCCTAACCTTCACCCACAGCCTCACCCTCACTGCAAATATAACAGTAACCATAACACTTACAACAACCCTAACCGTAATCCTAACCATGATCCACTCCCTAACCCTAATCATAACCCTAACCATCACGCTAACATTAACCCTCACCCTCACTGAAACCTTAACCCTCATCTTAACTCTCACCCTAACCCTAAGCCTAACCCTCACCCTAAACCTTAACCTCACCCTAATCCTAACACTAAGCCTAACCTAAACCTCACCCTAACCCTCACCCTCAGCCTAATCCTAACCCAAACCCTAATCCTCAACCTAACCCTCACTCTAACCCTAACCCTAACAATAAACCTCACATTAACCCTAACACTGAACCTAACCCTAACCCAAAACCTCACCCTAACCCTGATGCTAACTCTAACCCTCACCATTACCAGAACCCTAAACCTAACCATAAACCTCCCCTTAAGGCTAACTCTAACCCTAAACCTAACCCTAACCCTCACCCTAACCCTAACCTTCAACTTCACCCTCACCCTCAGCCTAACCCTAAGCCTAACCCTAACACTAACCCTAACCCTCACACTCACCCTCACCTTAACCCTAATCCTAAACTTACCCTATCCGTAAACCTAACCCTCACCCTAACCCTCACCCTAAGCCTAACCCTACCACTAACCCTAACCCTAACCCTCACCCTAACCCTCACCCTTACCCTAACTCTAACCCTAAACCTCAACTTCACCCTAACCCTAAATCTAACCCTAACCCTAACCCTAAATCTCACCCTAACCCTAAGCCTAAACCTCACCCTCACCCTCAACCTCACCATAAACATAAACCTAACCCTAAAAATAACCCTAACCCTAACCCTAAACCTCACCCTAACCATAACCCTCACCCTAACGCTAAACCTCACCCTAACATTTACCCTCACCCTAACACTAACCCTCACACTAAACCTAAACCTCACCATAACCCTAAACATCACCCTAACCCTAACCCTAACCCTAACCCTCACCCTAAACCTAATTCTAACACTAACCCTCACCCTAACCCTAACCGTCATCCTCACCCTAACATTCACCCTAACCCTAACCCTCACCCTTACCGAAACACTCGCCCTCAGACTAACCCTCACCTTTAACCTTAACGACACCCTCAAACTAACCCACACACTAACCATAAACTTAACCTCAACCCTAACTCTCACCCTAACCCTAACCCTAACACTCACCTAACACTAACCCTCATCTTTACCCTCAACCTCAGCCTAACCCTAAGCCTAAACCTAATCCTAATCCTAACCCTCACACTCACCCTTTCATTAACCCTAATCCTAAACCTCACCCTCACCCTACCCCTCACCATAACCCTAATCCTAAACCTAACCCTCACCCTAACCCTAACACACACCCTCAGCCTAACCCTCACACTAACTCTAACCCTAACACCAGCCCTAACAATAAGCCTCGGCCTAACCCTCACCCTAAACCTATCTCTAACGCTCAACCTCAAACTCACACTGACCCTAAACCTAACCCTAACACTAAACCTCACCCTAACACTAACCATAAACCTCACCCTCACCCTAACCCTCACCCTAACCCTGATCCTAAACCTAACCCTCATCCTAAACCTCACCCTCACCCTAACCTTAACCCTCACCCTAACCCTAACCCTTACCCTCAACCTAACTCTCAGACTAACCCTAAGCCTAACCCTAAGCCTAACCCTAACCCACTCACTCACCGTCAACCTAACCCTAATCCTAACCATAACCCTAACCCTAAATCTCACACTAACCCTAAACATAAAATTAACCCTAACCCTAACCCTCATCCTAACCCTCACCTGAACCCTAACTCTAAACCTAAACCTCAACCTTACGCTAACCCTAACTCTAACGGTAACCGTAAACCTCTCCCTAACCCTAACTCTCACTCAAACCCTCACCGTAACCCTAACCCTCACCCTAACCATAACCCTCACCCTAAACCTAACCCTCACCCTAAACCTTACCCTCCCCCTAAACATAACCCTCACCCTAACCCTAACCCTCACCCTAACCAAAACCCTCATCCTAATCCTAACCCTCTCCCTAACACTTACCCTCACCCTAATACTATCGCTCATTATAACACTAACCATCACACTAACCCTACCTCTCACCCTAACCCTAAACCTCACCCTAACCCTAACCGTCAGCATCACCCTAGCCCTCACTCTAACCCTATTCTAACCCTAACCCTCACCCTAGTCCTAAACCTCATCCTCACCCTAAACTCACACTAGTGCTAACCCTAATCCTCAATCTAACCCTCACCCTTACCCTAACCCTCACCCTAACCCTTACCCTAACGTCACCCTAATCCTAACCCTCACCCTTAGGGGAACACTCACCCTCACCCTAACCCTCACCTTTACTCTTACCATCACGCTCATCCTAACCCTAATCCTAACCCTAACCCTCATCCTAACACTCAACCTAAACCTAACCCTGTCCATCACCCTAACCCTAACCCTCAGCCTCACCCTCAGCCTAACCCTAGGACTAAGCCTAACCCTAAACCTAAACCTCACCCTCACCCTAGCCCTCAGCCTAAACCTAATCCTAACCCTAACCCTCATCCAAACCCTCACCCTAACCCTAACCCTAACCATCACCCAAAACCTATTCCTCACCCCCAACATCACCCTCAGCCTAACACTAACCATAACCCTCACCCTCAGTCTCACCCTCACCGCAAACTTAACCCAAACCAAAAACCAAAACACTAACAATTACCCTAACCCTCAACTAAGCCTAACCCTCAAACTAAACCTAACCCTAATCCTAACCCTAACCCTAATCCTAAACCTAACCCTAATCCTCAGCCACACCCTCATCCTAACCCAAATCCTAACCCTAACCCTCACCGTAACCCTAAGTCTAAGCCTAACCCTAACCCTAAAGCTCACACTCTCCCTCACCCTAACCCTGATCCTAAACCTAACCCTATCCCTAACACTAACCCTCACCCTAACACAAACCCTAGCCCTCACCCTAACCCTAATCCTCACCCTAACCCTCACCCTCATGCTCCGCCTAAGCCTAAGCCTAAGCCTAAACCTAAGCCTAACCCTAACCCTCACACTTACCCTAACAATAACACTAACACTAACTCTAACCCTAAAACTAACCATCACACTAGCCCTAACTCTAACCCTAACCCTAAACCTAAACCTAATCCTATCTCCAAGCCTAAACCTCAACCTTACCCTTACCCTAACAGTAACCGTAACCGTAACCCTAACAATAACCTTAACCCTAACCCTAACACTCACCCTAACCATAACCCTAACGCTAACCCTAACTCTCACCCTAACACAAACCCTAACCCTAACACTAACACTCACACTAACCCTAACCATCACCCTAACCCTAAACCTCACCCTAACACTAACCCTAACCCTCATCCTCACGCTAGCCCTGACCCTAACCCTAATTCTAACCCTAACCCTCACCCTAAACCTCATCGTCACCCTAAACCTCACACTACCCCTAACCCTAATCCTCAATCTAACCCTAACCCTAACCCTTACACTAACCCTCAACCTAAACCTAACCCTCACCCTTACTGTAACCCTCAGGCTCATACTAACCCTCACTCTAACCCGAACCCTCATCCTAAAACTCATCCTAAACCTAACCATATCCATCACCATAACACTAACCCTCACCCTGACCATCACCCTCAGCCTAAACCTATGCCTAAGCCTAAACCTAACCCTAACCCTCACTGTCAACCTAGCCCTCACCCTAACCCTAATCCTACCCCTAAACCTCATCCTAACCCTCACCCTAACCCTAAGGCTAACCATCACCCTAAGCCTAATACTCACCCCCACCCTCACACTCACCCTAACCCTAAGCCTAACACTCACCCTAACCCTAACCCACACCCTCATCTAAACCTCATCCTATCCCTAACCCTAACCCTAATGCTCACAGTCACCCTAACCCTAACCCTCAAACTCACCTCACACTCAGCTTAAACCTAAGCCTAACCATAACCCTAAACCAAACCCTCACAATCACCCTCACCCTAAGCCTAACCCTAAACCTAATCCTAACCCTCACCCTCACCTTCACCCTAACCTTAACCCTAACCCCAACCCTCAACCGAAACCTCACCCTCAACCTCACCCTAACCCTCACCCTCAACCTAAACATCACCCTAAACCTAACACTCACCCTAACTCTTAGCCTAACCCTCACCCTAACCCTAAACCTCACCCTCACCCTCACCCTCAGGCTCACCCTAACCCTAATCCTAACCCTAACCCTCACCCTCATCCTCAAACTAAACCTATCCCTAACCCTAACCCTCACCCTAACCGTAACCTCTAACCTAAGCCTAAGCCTCAACATAACCCTAAAACTAACCCTAACCCTAACCCTAATCCTCACTCTCACCCTCAACCTAAGCCTAAGCCTATCCCTAACCCTCACACTCACCCTTACCCTAAAACTAAGCCTAAGCCTCACCCTCACCCTCAACCTCAACCTAAACCTAACCCAAACACTCATCCGAACCTTCACCCTCACACTCACACTAACACTCAACCTCACCCTAAACATCACCCTAACCCTAACCCTCACCATAACCCTAACCCTCACATTAACCCTAACCCTCAATCTAACCCTAACCCTCAACCTAACCCTTACCCTCACCCTAACACTAAGACTAATCCTAACTTGAACCCTCACAGTAACCCTAAACCTCACCCTAACCCTAACCCTCACAGTAAACCTAACCCTCACCCTAACCATAACCCTACACCTCACCCTACCCCTCACTCAAACCCTAACCCCAACCCTAACCCTCACCCTCAACGTCACCCTAACAATCACCCTAACCCTAACCCTCACCCAAACCCTAACTCTCACACTCTCAAGAACACTCATTCTAACTCTAACACTCACCCTCAAAATAAACATAACCCTAACCCTAACCCTCACCATAACCGTAACCCTAACCCTCACACTAACAGTAACCCTAACCTCACCCTCACTCCAACCCTCACACTTAACTTATCCTCACCCTAACCCTAACCCTCACACTAACCCTAACCTTAACTCTAACCCTACACCTCACCCTACCTCTAACCCTTACCCTCACCATAAACCTAACCCTTACCCTCACCCTCACCCTAACCCTCACCGTAGCATTAACCCTCATCCTAACACTAACACTTATCCATACCTTAACCTTCAATGTCACCCTCACCCTAACACTCACCCTCATTCTACACATCACCCTAAACATAACCCTCACCCTAACCCTAACCCTATCACTTACCTTAACCCTAACAATCACCCTAACCCTCACCCTAACCCTAACTTCCAACCTAACACTAACCCTAACCCTAACACTAACCCTCACACTAACCCTAACCATCACCCTAACCCTAAACCTAACCCTAACACTAATCCTAACCCTCACCCTAACCCTAGCCCTCACCCTAACCCTAACCCTCATCCTCACCCTAAACCTAACACTAACCCTAACACTAATCCTCAATCTATTCCTCACCCTCACCATAACACTTTCCCTAACCCTCACCCTAACCCTAACCCTCAACCTTACCGTAACCCTCACCCTTGGCCTAAACCTCACCTTTATCCTTACCGTTACCCCCACCGTAAACCTCACCCTAAACCTAACCCTCACCCTAACCCCCACCCTAAACATAACTCTACACCTAAACCTCATCCTCACACTAACCCTAACTCTAAGCATAACCCTAACACTAAATGTCACCCTAACCCTAACCCTCACACTCACCCTCACAGTAAACGTAACCCTAACCCTACCCTAAAAATAACATCTTATCCTAACCCTTAACCTCATCCTCACCTAAACCTCACACTTAACTGAACCCTCATTGTAACTCTAACCCTAATCGTCACCCTCACCGTCACCCTCACGCTAACCCTAACCCTAACCCTCACCCTAACCCTAAACCTCACCCTAATCCTGACCTTAATCCTCACCTGCACCCTCACCCTAACCCTAAACCTAACCCTCACCCTAACCCGAAGGCTAACTGTAACACTCACCCTAACCCTCACGCTATCACTTACCCACACCACAAACCTAACCCTAAATTTAACCCTCACCCTCACCCTAAACCTCACCCTAACCCTAAACCTAATCCTAACGCTCACCCTCACCCTAACCCTCACCCTCACCCTAACCCTCATCATAACCCTAATCCTCACCCTCACCCTCACCCTAACCGTAACCCTCACACTAAACCTAACCCTCACCCTAAACCTAACCCTACAGCTCACCCTAAACCTCAACCTAAACTTAACCCTAACCCTAAACTTCACCCTCACGCTGGCCCTCACCCTAACCCTAATTCTAACCCTAACCATCAACCTAACCCTCATCGTCACCCTAAACCTCACACTACCCCTAACCCTAATCCCATATCTAACCCTAACCCTAACCCTTACACTAACCCTCAACCTAAACCTAACCCTCACCCTTACTGTAACCCTCAGGCTTATACTAACCGTCACCCTAACACGAACCCTCATCCTAACCCTCACCCTAAACCTAACCATATCTATCACCATAACACTAACCCTTACCCTCACCATCACCCTCAGCCTAAACCTATGCCTAAGCCTAAACCTAACCCTAACCCTCACTTTCAACTTAGCCCTCACCCTAACCCTACTCCTACCCCTAACCCTCATCCTAACCCTCACCCTAACCCTAAGGCTAACCATCACCCTAAGCCTAATACTCACCCCCACCCTCACCCTCACCCAAACCCTAAGCCTAACACTCACCCTAACCCTAACCCTCACCCTCATCTAACCCTCATCCTATCCCTAACCCTAACCCTACTGCTCACAGTCACCCTAACCCTAACCATCAAATTCACCTCACCCTCAGCTTAAACCTAAGCCTAACAATAACCCTAACCCTAACCCTCACAATCACCCTCACCCTAAGCCTAACCCCAACCCTAAACCTAACCCTCACCCTCACCTTCACCCTAACCTTCACCCTAACCCAAACCCTCAACCGAAACCTCACCCTCAACCTCACCCTAATCCTCACCCTCAACCTAAACATCACCCTAAACCTAACGCTCACCCTAACCCTTAGCCTAACCCTCACCCTAACCCTAAACCTCACCCTCAAAATCACCGTAACCTCTAACCTAACCCTAAGCCTCAACATAACCCTAAAACTAACCCTAACCCTAAACCTTACCCTAACCCTAACCCTCACCCTCACCCTCAAGCTAAGCCTAAGCCTATCCCAAACCCTCACACTCACCCTTACCCTAAAACTAACCCTAAGCTTCATCCTCAAAGTCAACCAAAACCTAAACCTAACCCAAACACTCATCCGAACCGTCACCCTCACACTCACACTAACCCTCAACTTCACCCTAAACATCACCCTAACCCTAACCCTCACCATAACCCTAACCCTCACATTAACCCTAACCCTGAATCTAACCCTAACCCTCAACCTAACCCTTACCCTCACCCTAACACTAAGACTAATCCTAACTTGAACCCTCACAGTAACCCTAAACCTCACCCTAACCCTAACCCTCACAGTAAACCTACCCCTCACCCTAACCCTAACCCTACACCTCACCCTACCCCTCACTCTAACCCTAACCACAAACCTAACCCTCACCCTCACCGTCACCCTAACACTCACCCTAACCCTAACCCTCACCCAAACCCTAACTCTCACACTCTCAAGAACACTCATCCTAACTCAAACACTCACACTCAAAATAAACATAACCCTAACCCTAAACTTCACCATAACCGTAACCCTAACCTTCACACTAACAGTAACCCTAACCCTCACCCTCACTCCAACCCTCACACTTACCTTATCCTCCCCCTAACCCTAAACCTCACACTAACCCTAACCTTAACTCTAACCCTACCCCTCACCCTAACTCTAACCCTAACCCTCACCATAAACCTAACCCTTACCCTCACACTCACCCTAACCCTCACCGTAACATTAACCCTTCCCTAACACTAACCCTCATCCATATATTAACCTTCACTGTCACCCTCACCCTAAACATAACCCTCACCCTAACCCTAACCGTATCACTTACCTTAACCCTAACACTCACCCTAACCCTCACCCTAACCCTAACTTCCAACCGAAAATTAACCCTGACCCTAACCCTAATGCTAACCCTCACCCTAACCCTAAACCTCACCTGACCCTTACCCTCACTCAAACCCTAACCCTCACACTATCCCTAACCCTCACCCTAAACCTAAAACTACCCCTCACCCTAACCCTCACTCTAACCCTAACCCCAACCCTAAACCTCACCCTCACTGTCACCCTAACACTCACCTTAACCCTCAACCTTACCCTCACCCTAACCCTAACCCTAACCCTAACCCTCACCCCCACACTAACCCTCACCCTAAACCTTAACCTCATCCTCACCCTAACCATAAACCCTACCCTAACCCTAACCCTAACCCTAAAACTCACCCTAGCCCTCACCCTAACCTTAATTCTAACCCTAATCCTAAACCTCATCCTCACCCTAAACCTCATATTAACCCTAAACCTAATCCTCAATCTAACCCTCACCCTAACCCTAACCCTACCCCTTATCCTAACCCTCACCTTAACCCTAACCCTAACCCTCACCCCAACCCTCACCCTAAACCTCACCATCACCCTAAATCTGACCCTAACCCTAACAATAACCCTAACCCTCACCAGAACCCTAACCCTCACCCTGACCCTAACCCTCACCCTAACCCTAACCCTAATCCTAAGCCTAACCCTCAGCCTAACGTTCACCCTAACCCTAAGGATAACCCTAACTCTAACCCTCACCCTAACACTCACTCTAACCCTAACCCTCACCATAACCCTAAAACTCACCCTAATCTTAACCCTTAACCTCATCCTAACCCTCACCCTCACCCTACACCTCAACCTAAACCTTATCCTAACCTTCACCCTAATCCTAACCATCACCCTTAGGGGAACACTCACCCTCAGCCTAACCCTCACATTTACTCTTATGGTCATGCTCACCCTAACCCTCACTCTAACCCTAACCCTCATCCTAACACTCACCCTAACCCTAACCCTATCCATCACCCAAACATTAACCCTCACCCTTACCCTAACACTCAGCCTAACCCTATGCCTAAGCCTAACCCTAACCCTAACCTTCACCCTCACCCTAGCCCTAACCCTAAACCTAATCCTAACTCTAACCCTCACCCTAACCCTAACCCTAACCACCAACCAAAACCTATTTCTCACCTCCACCCTCAGCCTAACCGTAAGCCTAAGCCTAACCCTAACCTTAACCCTCAACCTCACCCTAGCCCGCACCCTAACCCTAATCCAAACCATAAGCCTCATCCTAACCCTCATCCTAAACCTAACCCTAAACCTCAACCTAACCCTAACCATAACCCTCAACCTAACCCTAACCCTCACCCTCACCGTAACCCTAACCCTAAACCTCACCCTAAACCAAAACCTAACCCAAACCCTAAACCTCACCCTAAACCTAACCCTAAACGTAACCCTCACCCTAGACCTCACCCTAACCCGAATCCTAACCCTATACCACATCCTAACCCTCACCTTAACCCTAACCCTCACCCTCCACCTCAGCCTAAAACTAAGCCTAAGCCTAACCCTAACCCTAACCCTCACACTCACCCTCATCCTACCCTTAATCCTAAATCTAACCCTATCCCTAACCCTAACCCTCACCCTCACCCTAGCCCTAAAGCTAAACCAAATCCTAACCCTAACCCTCATCCTAAACCTCACCCTAACCCTAACGCTAACCATCACCCAAAACCTATTTCTCACACCCACCCTTACCCTCAGCCTAACCCTAAGCCTAAGCCTAACCCTAACCCTAACTCTCACGCTCACCCTAGCCTGCACCCTAACCGTAATCCAAACCATAAACCTTACCCTCACCCTAACCCTAACCCTCAACCTCACCGTAAGCCTAAACCTAAGCCAAACCCTAACCCTAACACTAATCCTCACACCCACCTTCACCCTAACCCTAATCCTAATCCCACCCCTAACCCTACCTGTCACCCTAACCCTAACCCTCACCCTAACCATAAAACTAACACTGACCGTAAACCTAACCCTCACCCTACCCTAACTCTAAACCTAAACCTCAACCTCATCCTAAGCCTAAGCCTAATCCTAACCCCAAACCTCAACCTAAACATAACCCTAAACCTCAAGTTCATCCTAACCCTCATCCTAATCCTCACCCTAACCATCACCTTAACTCTAAGCCCCACCCTCAACCTCACCCTCAGCCTAACTTTAAGCCTAACCCTAACACTCATCCCAACCCACACACTCACCCACACCCTAACCCTTATCCTAATCCTAACCTTAACAATAACCCTAAGCCTAACACTAACCCTCATCAGAAACATAACCCTTACCCTATCCCTAACCCTCACCCTAACACGCTCAATCTAACACTAACCCTTACTCTAACACTAACCCTCATACTAACCCTAACCCTAAACCTCACCCTAACCCTAACCCTAAACTTCAACCTAACCAAGCCCTCACCCTAACCCTAATTCTAACCCTAAGCCTCAACCTAACCATAACCCTCATCCTCACCCCAAACCTCACATTAACCCTAAACTTAGTCCTCAATCTAACCCTCACCCTAACCCTAACCCGAACCCTTAACTTAACCCTCAACCAAACCCTAACCCTCACCCTTATCGTAACCCTCACCCGCAGCCTAACCCTCACCTTTACCCTTACAATCACCCTCACACTAACCCTCACCCTTACCCTAACCCTCACCAAAGCCCTCACCCAACCCTAACCCTAACCCTCACCCTCACCCTCACTCTCATCGTAATACTAACCCTATCACTATTCCTAACCCTAAACCTCATCCTCACCCTAACCGTCACCCTAATTCTTTTTTTTTAATTTAATTTTATTTTATTTGAGAACATACTGTACAGAGGGGCTACAATTACATGGGCAGGATAATGCATACATTTCTTACCAAGCATTGCAGCCTCCTCCTTTGTTTACCCTTCACTTCCCTTCCCCGCCTCCCTCCTCCCCCCACCCAATTATACCCCCCTCCCCCACCCAATTATACCCCCCTCCCCCCCACACCGACATTGTAAAGCTGGTTTTGACATGACATTTTGTACTTCTCATTGTTGCAACAGGTCCACCTGAATCCTTAAACGACTTGTTTGTCCCCATCTCCTCCACATGTTATACTGACATCAAATATAGTGAAAGCGGGGGTTACACTGTGGGGGAGGGACATACAAAGCAACATCACCCTAAACCTCACCTTCACCCTCACCCTCAGCCTCAGCCTAAGCCTAAGCCTAACCCTAACCCTAAACCTAACCCTCACCCTTACCGTCAACCTCAACGTAACTCTAACCCTAAACCTAACAATAACACTAATCCTAACCCTAAACCTAACCTTAACACTAACCGTAACCCTAATCCTAACACTCACCCTCACCCTAACCCTAATCCTAACCCTAACCCTCACACTAACCTTCACCCTCACCCTCATTGTAACCCTAACCTTCATCCAAAACCTCACCCTAACCCTAAACCTAACCTTAACCCAAAACCAAACCCTAACACACACACTCACCCTCACCCTAACTCTAATCCTAACCCTAACCCTATAACCCTGAACGTCGCCCTAACTCTCACACTAACCCTAACCCTAACACTAACACTAACCCCAAACCTCAACCTAACCCTCACCCTAACCCTAACTCTAACCCTCACCCTAACCCTCACCCTCACCTTCACTGTAACTGTAACCGTAACCCTAACCCTAACAATAAACCTAACCCAAACCCTAACCCTCACTCTAACCATAACGCTCACCCTAACCCTAAACCTCACACTAACCCTAACCCTAACCCTAACCCTCACCCTCACCCTAGCCCTCACCCTAATTCAAACCCTCACCCTCAACCTAACCGTAACCCTTACCTGAACCCTAAACCAAACCCTAACCCTCAACCTTATCTTAAACTTCACCATAAGCCTAAACCTCACCTTTACCATTAACATAATCCTCACCCTAACCCTAAACCTCATTCTAACCGTCAACCTAAGCATCACCCTAAACCTAACCCTCAACCTCAAACACACACTCAGACTAAGCCTAAGCCTAATACTAAGCCTTACCCTAACCCTCACCCTAGCCCTCACCGTAACCCTAACCCTAACCCTAACCCACAAACTAACCCTCACCTTAACCCTAACCGTAACCATCACTCTAGTCCTAATCCTCACCCCCACCCTCACCCTCAGCCTAACCCTAGGCCTAAGACTAAACCTATCACTAAACTTCACACTCACCCTACCTTAACCCTAATCCTAACCCTAACCCTAACCCTAACCCTAAACCTCAACCTCACCCTCACCCTAACCCTAATCCTAACCCTAACCCTAAACCTCACACTAACCCTAACACTCACCCTCAACTTCAACCTCACCATAACTTAAACCTAACCCTAATCCTAAACCTAACCCTAAGCCTAACCCTAAACCTCAACATAACCCTCACCTTAACCTTAACCCTAACACTTAGCCTAACCCTAACCTTCGACCTTACCCTCCCCCTAATCCTAAATCTAACTATAAACCTCACCCTCACCCTTACCCTAAACCTCACCCTAACCCTAACCCTAACCCTCACCCTCACCCTCACCCTCACGGTAACTCTAACCCTAACCCTAACAATAAAACTAATCCTAACCCTAAACCTAACCCTAACCTTAACCCTAACCCTAATCCAAAAACTCACCCTAACCCTAACCCTCACCCTAACCCTAACCCTCACCCTCACCATAACCCTAACCCTCACCCTCACCGTGACCGTAACCCTAATCGTAACCCTCACCCTAAGCCTAACCCGAACCTTAAACCTCTTGCTAACACTAACCCTAACCCTCACATTCATTCTAGCCCTCACCCTAACCCTAATCTTAACCCTAATCCTCATCCTACACCTGACCCTAACCCTAACCCTAACTCGCATCCTAACTCTAAACCTAACCCTAACCCTCAACCTAACCCTAACCCTCATCGTCACACTAAACGTAACCTGAACTCTAACTCACACCCTAACCCTAACTCTAACCCTCACCCTAACCCTAAACCTCTCCCTCAGCCTAAACCTAAGCCTAACCCTAACCCTAACACTAACCCTCACACTGACACTAACCCTTACCCTAATCCTAATCCTAACTCTAAGCCTAACACTCAACCTCACCCTAACCCTCACCCTAACCCTAACTCTAATGCTAACACTCACCCAAACCCTAAACCTCACCCTCACCCTAGCCCTCATCCTAACCCGAATCCTAACACTAACACTCCTGCTAACCCTCACCCTAACACTAATCCTAACCCTAACCCTCACCCTCACCCTAACCCTAACCCTCACCCTTACCCTCACCCTCACCCTCAACCTAAGCCTAAGCCTAACCCTAACCCTCAGATTCACCTTAACCCTAACCCTAATCCTAACCCTAATCCGAACCCTAACCCGAACCCTCACCTGAACCCTCACCTTAACCCTAACCCTAACATTAACCCTAAACCTAACCCACACCCTCAGATTCACCCTAATCCTAACTCTAACAATAAACGTCACCCTGACCCTCACCCTAACCCTAACCTTAAACCTAAACCTCACCCTAACCCTAAAACTCAAACTCACCCTCAGCCTAGCCCTCACCTTAACCCTAATCCTAACCCTAAACCTTATCCTAAACCTCCCCATAATCCTAATCCTAACCCTCACCCTAACCCTAAATTTCTCACCCTCAACCTCACCCTCAGCCTCACCCTCAGCCTAACCCTAACTCTAACCCTAACCCTCACCCTAAACCTAACCCTCATCCTCACCCTCACCCTAACTCTAATCCTAACCCTAACCCTAACCCTTACCTTCACACTCACCCTCACTTTAACCCTAATCCTAAACCTAACCCTATCACTAACCCTCACCCCCACAGTAAAACTCACCCTAACCCTTACCCTAACACTAACCCTAACCCTAATCCTAACCGTCACCCTAACCCTAACTCTAACCCTTAACCTCAACCTCACCGTAACCCTAACCCTAACCAAAATCCTAAAGCTCACCCTAAACCTAAACCTTAGCCTAACACTTACCCTCACCCTAACACTAACACTAACCCTAACACTAACCCTCACACTAATGCTAACCTTCACCCTAAACCTAAACCTCACCCTAAATCTAACTCTAACCCTCAACTTCAACTTAGCCCTCACCCTAACCCTAACCCTCATCCTCACACTAAACCTCACACTAACCCTAACACTAATCCTCAATCTAACCCTGTCCATCACACTAACCATAACCCGAAACCTCACCCTTACCTTAAACTTAACCCTCAGCCTAACCCTCACCTTTATTCTTATTGTCACCCTCATCCGAACCCTCACCCTAACCCTAACCCTCATCCTAACCCTCACCCTAACCATAACCCTAACCGTCACTCTAACCCTAACCCTCACCCTCACCTTCAACCTCAGCCTAACACTAAGCCTAAGCCTAAACCTATCCCTAAACCTCACACTCACCCTAGCCCTCACCCTAACCCTAATCCTAACCCTAACCCTCATCCTAACACTAAACCTAACCATAAACTAAACCAGGACTCTCAACCTAAACCTCACCCCCACCCTCACCCTCAGCCTAACCCTAAGCCTAAGCATAAGCCTAACCCTATCCCTAACCCTCACACTCACCCTCACCCTAACCCTAATCCTAACCCTAATCCTAACCCTAAACCTAAACCTCAACTTAAATCTCACCCTAAACCTAACCCTAACCCTAAACCTCACCCTTACCTTAGTCCTCACCCTAACCCTCTCCCCAAACCTAAGCCTCACCCTCACCCAAACCCGAACCTTAACCCTCACCCTAACCCTACCCTTAAAATTAACCCTAAACCTCACCCTAACCCTAACAATAACCCTCACAATCACCCTAGCCCTCACCCTAACCCTAATTGTAACCCTAAACCTCATCCTAACCCTCACCCTAACCCTAACCCTAACCCTCACCCTAACCCTAAACCTAATTCTAACCCTCAAACTAGACCTAACCCTCACCCTCACCATAACACTAACCCTAATACTCAGCCTAACTCTAAACCTAACCCGAACAATAAACCTCGCCCTAACCCTAACCCTAATCCTCACGCTCACCCTAGCCCTCATCCTAAACCTAATCCTAACCGGAACCCTCATGCTGACCCTCACCCTAACCCTAACCCTAACCCTAACCTTAAACCAAGCCCTAATCCTATCCCTCACCCTATCCCTAAACTTAACCCTAACCCTAATCCTCACCCTCACAATAGCCCTCACACTAACCCTTATTCTTAAACCTAACCCTCATCCTAACCCTCACCCTAACCCTAACCTAACCCTAACATTAACCGAACCCTAACCCTCAAACTCACCCTCACCCAAACCTTAATCCTACACCTAACCCTATCCCTAACACTAAACCTGACCCTAAAACTCATGCTAAACCTAACCCAAACACTAACCGTAACACTAACCCTCACACTAACCCTCACCTTAACACAAACTCTAAGCCTAAACCTCACCCTCACCCTAACACTAAACCTCACCCTCAACCTCTCCCTCAGCCCATCACTATGCATAACCCTAACCCTAACACTAACACTCACACTCACCCTCACCCTAACCCTCAGGCTTACCCTAAGACTAAGCTTAAGAATAACCCTAACAATAACCCTCACCCTAACCATAACAATCACCCTAACCCTAACACTCACACTAAGCCTAACACTAACCCTCACCCTCACCCACAGCCTCACCCTAACCCTAACCCTCACCCTGACCCTAACTCTAAGCCTCAACCTCATGCTCTGCCTTAGTTTAATTCTAAGCCTAAGCCTAACCCGAAACCTCACCTAACCCTAAACCGAACACTAATCCTAACTCTAACCCTAAACCTCACCCTCACCCTAACCCTAACCCTAACCCTAACTCTAAACCTCATCCTAACCCTAACACTCACCCTCACCCTAGCCCTCACCCTAACCCTAATCCTAACAATAAATCTCATCCTAACCCTCACCCTAACCCTAACCCTAACCTTCACCCTAACCCTAGCCCTAACCCTAACCCTAACCATCAACCTAATCCTAACCCTCACTCTCACCGTAAACCTAACCCTAACCCTCACCCTAACCGTAAACTTAACTGGAAAACTAACTCTCACCCTAGCCCTAAACCTAACCCTCAGCATAACCCTAACCCTCACCCTCACCATCATCCTCAGCCTAACCCTAAACCTAATCCTAATCCTCACACTCAACCTAACCCTTACCCTAATCCTAATCCTAACCCTAAGCCTAAACCTCACCCTAACCCTAAATCTAACGCTAACCCTAACCCAAACCCTCAAAATCAGCATTACCCTAACCCTAACTCTAAACCTAAACCTCACTCTCACCCTAATTCTAACCCTAAACCTCACCCTAACCCTAACCCTAACCCTAAACCTCATCTTCACCCTAGCCCTCACCCTCACCCTAATCCTAAGCCTAACCCTCATCCTAACACTCACCCTAACCCTAACCCTCACCCTATGCCTAACCCTCACCCTCAGCCTCAGCCTAAGCCTAAGCCTAAGCCTAACCCTAACAATAACCCTCACACTCACCCTAACCCTTACTCTAATCCTAATCCTAACCCTAACCCTAACCCTCACCCTCACCTTAACCCTAACCCTAACACTAACCCTAAACCTAAACCTCACCCTCAGCCTCAACCTAACCCTAACACTAATCATAATCTCACCCTCAACCTAAACCTAACCCTACACCTCAACCTAATCCTAAACATAAACCTCACCCTCAGCCTAGCCCTCCCCCTAACCCTAATACTAACCCTAACCCTCATCCTAACCCTCCCCCTATACCTACCCTTAACCCTCACCCTCACCCTCACCCTCAGCCTAAGCCTAAGCCTAACCCTAACCCTCACACTCACACTCACCCTAACCCTAACGCTAATCCTAATGCTGACACTAACCCGAAACCTCACCCTCACCCTAACCATCACCATAACCCTAATCCTAATATTAACCCTAAACATAACCCACACCCACAGCCTCACCCTAACGCTTACTCTAACCCTAAATGTCACCCTGACCCTAACTCTAAACCTGATCATAAACCTCACCCTAACCCTAAACCTAAACCTCACCCTTACCCTAGCCCTCACCCTAACCCTAATCCTAACCCTAAACCTCATCCTAACCCTCCCCTTAAACCTAAGCATAACCCTCACCTTAACCCTAACTTTCTCACCCACAATCTCACCCTCAGCCTAACCCTAAGCCTAACCCTAACACACAAACTCACCCTAAGCCTAACCCTAAGTCTAACCCTCAACCTAACCCTAACCCACACACTTACGCTCACCCTAACCCTAATCCTAAACCTAACCCTAACCCTCTCCCTCCCCCTAACACTCACCGTAACCCTAACCCTAACACTAACCCTAACCCTAACCCTCAACCTAACCCTCACTCTAACCCTGACTCTAACCCTAATCCTCACACTCACACTAACCCTAACTCTAACCCTAATCCAAACCCTAAACCTCACCCCAACCCTAACCCTAACCCTCATCCTCACCGTAACCGTAAATATAAACCTTACCCTAACAATAACCCTAACCCTAACCCTAACAATAAACCTAAACCTATCCCTAACCCTCATCCTAACCATATCCTTCACCCTAACGCTAACCCTCACCCTAACACTTACCCTCACCCTAACTCTAACCCTAACCCTCACACTCACCCTAACCTTTACCCTAATCCTAATCCTAACCCTAAGCCTAACCCTCACCCTCACCCTAACACTCACCCTAACCCTAACTCCCACACTAACCCTAAACCTTACCCTCACCTTCAGCCCCACCCTAACCCTAACTCTAAACTTAATCTCACCCTCACCCTAACCCTAAACCTAACAATAACCCTAACACTAACCCTAACCCTCACACTAACCCTCACCCTAATACTAACCCTAACCCTCACACTCACACTCACCCTAACCCTAAAGCTAACCCTAACACTCAACCTAGCCCAAAACTTCACCCTAACCCTAATCCTTAACCTAATCCTCAACCTAACGCTAAACTTAACCTAAACACTCTCACCCTAACCCTAATCATAACCCTCACCCTAACCCTAACCCTCACCCTAGCCCTCACCCTAAGCCTAACACTAACCCTAACCCTCAACCCAACACTCACCCTAACCTTAAATCTAACCCTACACCTCACCCTCACCTTAAACCTAACTCTAACCCTAACCCAAACCCTAACCCTCAACCTCAACCCAACCCTAACTCTAACCCTCATCCTCACCCTCACCGTAACTGTAACCTTAAACCTAACCCTAACAATAACCCTAACCCTAATCCTAACCCTCACCCTAACCATAACCCTCACCCTAACCCAAACCCTCACCCTAAAACTTACCCTCAACCTGAACCTAACCCTAACCCTAAAGCTAACCCTCACACTAACCCTAACCCTAACCCTAAACCAAAACCTCAACCTAACCCTCACCATCACCCTAACCCTATCACTAACCATAACCCTAAACCTCACCCTCCCTCTTCCCCTAACCCTATATCTAACCGTAAACCTCACCCTCACCCTAACCCTAACCGTAACCCTAAACATCAGCCTAACCCTAACCCTAATCCTCACCCGCACCCTCAACTTCACCATAACTATAACCCTAATCCTAAAAATAACAATAACCCTAACCCTAACCATCACCCTAAACCTAATCCTCACCTCCACCCTCACACTCATCCTAACCCTACGCCTAAGACTAACCCTCACACTAAGCCTCACACTCAACCTCACCCTAAGCCTAAACCTAACCCTCACCCTAACTCTAACACTAACCCTAATCCTAAACCTCACCCTAACCCTCCCCTTAACCATAACTCTCACCCTAAACCTCACCCTCACCCTAAACCTAACCCTAACCCTAAACCTCACCCTAAACCTCACCCTAACACTAACCCTCACCCTCACCCTCCACCTCACCTTAACGCTAACTCTAACCCTAACAATAAAACTAACCCTAACACTAACCATAACCCTAACACTAATCCTAACCCTAACCATAACCTTCAGCCTCAGCCTCAACCTAACCGCAATCTTAACCCTAACCATAACACTAACAATAACCCTAACCCAAACCCTAATTCTCACCCCCACCCTCATACTCAGCCTAACCTAAGCCTAACCCTAACCCTAACCCTAACCCTCACCGTAACCCTAACCCTAACCCTAAACCTATACCTAAACGTAAACCTAAATCTAACCCTAACACTAAACCTAACCCTAATCCTCAGCTTCACCCTCGCCCTAACCCTCAGCCTCATGCTCGAACTAAGCCTAAGCCTAAGCCTAAGCATAACGGTACAACTGACCCTAACCCTAACACTAACCCTAACACTAACCCTAAATCTAAACCTAAACCTCACTCTCACCATAACCCTAACTCTAACTCTAAACCTAAACCTAAACCTCATCCTAAACCTAACCCTAACCTTCACCCTCACCCTCACCATAACCCTCAACCTAACCCTAACCCTCACCCTAACACTTACCCTCACCCTAACACAAACACTAACACTAACACTGATCCTCACACTAACCCTAAACATCACCCTAACCCTAAACCTAAGCCTAACCCTAACCCTCACCCTCACCCTAACCCTAACACTCATCCTCCGCCTAAACCTCACCCTAACTCTAACACTAATCCTCAATCTAACCCTCATCCTCACTCTACCCCTAACCCTAAACCTCACCCTAACCCTAACCCTCACCCTTTCAGTAACCCTCACCCTCAGCCTAACCCTCACGTTTACCCTTAACGACAACCCCACCCTAAACCTCACCCTAACACTTAACCTCACCCTCATGCTCAGCCTAAGCCTAAGCCTAAACGTAAACCTGACCCTCATCCTAACCCTAACCCTAACACTAACCCTAGTTCTAAACCTAAACCTAACCCTCACCCTCACCCTCAGCCTGAACCTAAGGCTAACCCTAACCATAATATTAACCCTCACACTCACCATAACCGTCACCCTAACCCTAACCGTAACACTAACCCTAACACCCTAAGCCTCACCCTCAGCCTCACCCTAACCCTAATTATAACCCTAAACCTCACCTTCACCCTAACCCTAACGCTAAACCTAACCCTAACCCTAACACTAACCCTCCCCCTAACACTCAAACTAACCCTAACACTAATCACTAACCCTAACTCTAACACTAACCCTAACAATAAACCTCACCCTAACCCTAACGCTAACCCTCACCCAAACCCTAACCCTCACCCAAACCCTAACCCTCACCCTAACCCTAAGCCCAACAATTACCCTAACCCTATCCCTCACACTAATCCTAACAATAACCCTAATCCTAATTCTAACACTAACCCTATCCCTCCCCCTCACCCTAACCCTAACCCTAATATTAAACCTAACCCTAACCCTCACCTTCAACCTCACCCTCAGCCTAACCTTAAGCCTAACCCTAAACCTAAACCTAACATACACACTCACCCTTACCCTAACCCTAATCCTCACCCTAACCCTAACCCTAACCCTAACCCTCCCCCTAACTCTCACCCTCACCCTAACCCTAACACTAAACCTAACCCTAACACTAAACCTAACCATCACCCTAACCCTAACTCTAACCCTAAATCTCACCCTCACCCTAACCCTAATTCTAACCGTAAACCAAACCCTAAACCTCACCCTATCCCTAAACCTAACCCTAACCCTAACATTCACCCTAACCCTAACTCTAATCCTAAAACTCCCCCTCCCCCTAACCCTAACCCTAAGCCTGATGCTAAACGTCACCCTAAACCTAAACCTTACCCTTACACTTACCCTCACCTTAACACTAACAGGAACAATAACCCTCCACTTAACCCTAACCATCACCCTTAATGTAACCCTAACCCTCATCCTAACCCTCACCCTAAACCTAACCCTAACCCGAAACCTCGCCCTAACTCTAACCCTAACCCTCACCATCACCCTAGCCCTCACCCTAACCCTAAAACTAACCGTAACGCTCAAACTAACCCTAACACTCAAGCTCAACGTAACCCTAACCCTAACCCTCACCCGAACCCTAAACTTAACCTCAACCCTAACTCTCACCCTAAACATAACCCTAACCCTCACTCAAACCCTAACCCTCACTCAAACCCTAACCCTCACCCTCACCCTCACCCTCAGTGTAACCCTAAGCCGAACCCTAACCCTAACCCTAACCCTCACACTCACCCTAACCCTTACCCTAATCCTAATGCTAACCCTAACTCTAACCCTAAACCTCAATCTCACCCTAACCCTAACCCTAAACCTCACCCTATTCCTAACCCTAAACCTCACCCTCACCCTAGCCCTCATGCTAACCCTAATCCTAACCCTAACCCGCATCCTAACCCTCAAACTAATGATAACCTGAACCATCACTCTAAACCTAATCCTCAACCCCACCCTCACCCTCAGCCTAACCCTCAGCCAAAGACTAACCCTAACCCTAACCCTCACACTCAACCTCACCCTAACCCTAATCCTAACCCTACCCCTACCCCTTAAACTAAACCTCAACCTAACCCTCACCCTAAGCCTAACCCTAACCCTAAACCTCACGCTCACCTTAGTCCTCACCTTAACCCTCACCCCAAACCTAACCCTCACCCTCACCCAAACCCGAACCCTAACCCTCACACTCACCCTAACCCTACAGCTAACCCTAATCCTAAACCTCACCCAACCCTAACACTAACCCTCACAATCACCCTAACCCTAACCCTAACCTTACCTCTAAAATTCATCCTAACCCTAAACCTGACACTCAACATCACCCTCAGCCTCACCCTTACCTTAACCTTAACCCTAAACCTAAGAATAACCCTAACCATAAACCTAACCCTAAACCTCACCCTAACCGTAACTCTAACCCTAACCCAAACCATCACCCTAACCCTAACACTGACCCTAACCCTAACCCTAAACTTCACCCTAACCCTAAACCTAACCCTCAACCTAGCATATATCCTAACCCTAATCCTAACCCTAACACTCACACTAACCCTCACTCTAACCCTAAACCTAACCCTCACCCTTAATCTAACCCTCACCCTCAGCCTCAGACTCAGCCTTACCCTAAGGCTAACACTAACTCTAACCCTCAAACTCACCATCACCTTAACCCTATTCCTAACCCTAACCCCAACCCCAAACCTAACCCTCACCCTCACCCAAACCCTAACACTAACCCTAACCCTAACACTAACCCTCAACATCAACCTAACCCTAAACCTAACACTCACCCTAGCACATACCCTAACCCTAATCCTAACCCTAACGCTCACCCTAACCGTCACTCTAAACATAACCCTAACCCTAACCCTCACCCTAATGCTAACCCTCACCCTACCCCTACCCCTAACCTTCACACTAACCCTAAACCTCACCCTAACACTCACCCTAACCCTAACTCTAAACCTAAAACTCACACTCGCCCTAACCCTAACCATAACCCTAAACCTCCACCTAACACTAACCCCAAACCTCAACCTCATCCTTAACGGCATCCTCACCCTAACCCTAAACCTCACCCTCACCCTAGTCCTCACCCTAAACCTAACCCTAGCCCTAACACTCACCCTAACCATAACCCTCAACATAACCCTAACACTCACACTAACCATAACCCTAAACCTCACCCTCACCCTCACCCTAACCCTAACCCTATCCCTCACCCTCACCCTAAACCAAACCCTAACCCTAATCCTCACCCTAACCCTAAGCCTAACCCTAACCCTAACCCTAACCCTCACACTCACCCTCAACCTACACCTAATCCTAAACCTAAACCTAACCCTCACAGTAACCCTCAAACTAGCGCTCACCCTAACCCTAATACTAACCCTAAACCTCATCCTAACCCTCACCCTAACCCTAACCCTAAACCTCATCCTAACCCTCACCCTAACCCTAACCCTCATGCTCGGCCTAAGCCTAACCCTAAGCCTAAGCTTATGCCTAAATGTAACCTTCACACTAACCCTCAACCTAACACTAACCCTAACACAAGAGCTAACTCTAACCCTAAACCTCACCCTCACCCTAACCCTAACTCTAACCCTAACCCTAAACATAAACCTAACCCTCACCCTAACCCTAAACCTCACACTCACCTTAACAGTAAACCTAATCCTAATCCTAACAGTAACTCTAACCCTAACCCTCATTCTAACCATAACACTCACCCTAAACCTAACCCACACCCTAACACATAAATTCACCCTAACACTAAACCTAACCCTAACACTAGCACTCACACTAAACCTAACCCTCGCGCTCACCCTAAACCAAATCCTAACCCTAACCCTCACCCTAACCCTACGCCTAAGCCTAACCCTAACCCTCAAACTCACCCTCAACCTATACCTAATCCTAAACCTAACCCTAACCCTCACAGTAACCCACAACCTAGCGCTCACCCTAACCCTAGTCCTAACCCTAAACCTCATCCTAACCCTCACCCTAACCCTAACCCTAACCCTCACCCGAACGCTAACCCTAACCTTCACCCTCATGCCCGGCCTAAGCCTAACCCTAAGCCTAAGCTTAAGCCTAAACCTAACCCTCACACTAACCCTCAACCTAACCCTAACCCTAACACAAAAGCTAAATCTAACCCTAAACCTCACCCTCACCCTAACCCTAACACTAAACATAAACCTAACCCTCAACCTAACACTAAACCTCACACTCAACAGTAAAACTAATCCTAACCCTAACAGTAACCCTAACCCCAACCCTCACCCTCATTCTAACCATAACACTCACGCTAACACTAACCCTCAACCTAACACATAAATTCACCCTAACACTAAACTTAAACCTAACACTAGCACTCACACTAACCCTAACCCTCAACCTCACCCTAGCCCTCACCCTAACCCTAACCCTCATCCTCATCCTAAACCTCACACTAATCCTAAAACTAATCCTCAATATAAAATTCACCCTCACCTTAACCCTAACCCTAAACCTCACCCTAACCCTAACCCTCACCCTTAACTTAATCTTCACTCTCAGCCTAACTCTCACCTTTACCCTTACCTGCACCCTCACCCTAACCCTCACCATAAGCCTAACCCTCATCCTAACCCTCACACTGACCGTAACCCTAAGCCTAACACTAACCCTAACCCTCACCCTCACCGTAGACATCATCCTAACTCTAATCTTAACCCTAAACCTAACCCTAACCCTAACCATCACCCTTAACCTAATCCTCAACCCCACCCTCACCCTCAGCCTAAACCTAAGCCTAAGCCTAATCCTAACCATAACCCTCACACTCAGCCTCATCATAACCCTAATCCTAAACCCAACCCTAACACTAACCCTAAACCTCAACCTAACCCTCCCCCTAACCCTCACCGTAACTCTAACTCTAACCCTAAACTTCACCCTCACCCTACCCTCACCCTAAACCTAAATCTAACTCTCACCCTCACCCTCATCGTAACTCTAAACCTAACCCTAACAATAACACTAACTCTAACCATCACCCTAACCCTAACCCTAACCCTAAAACAAACCCTAACCCTAACGCAAACCCTGAACGTCAGCCTCACCCTAACGATAAACTTAACCTTAACCATAACACTAACAATAACCCTAAACCTAATCCTAACCCTGAAACTCACCCTAACCCTAACCCTCACACTCACGGTAACCTAACCCTAACCCTCACCCTAACCCTCACCCTCAGGTTAACGCTAAGCCTTAACCCTATCCCTAAGCCTAACACAATCACTCACCCTAACATTAACCCTAATCCTAAACCTAACCCTAACCCTAACACTCATCCTAACCCTCACCCTAACCCTAACCCTAACACTCAACCTAACCCTAACTCTAACCCTAAACCTCACCCTCACCTTCACCCTAACCCTAATCCTAACCCTAAACCGCACCCTAACCCTAACCCTAACCCTTACCCTCACCCTCACTGTAACTCTAACCCTAAACCTAACAATGACACTAACCCTAACCCTAACCCTCAGCCTCACCCTCACCGTAACCCTAACCCTAACCCAAACCCTCACCCTAACCCTAACCTAAACCTCACCCTAACCCTAACCCTAACCGTCACCCTGAGCCTCACCCTCACCATAAACTTAAACCTAATCATAACACTAACAATAACCCTAACCCTAACCCTAATCTAACCCTCACCCTCACCCTAACCCTAACCCTAACCCTCACCCTCACCCTCACCCTCACCCTCACACTAAATCTCACCCTAACCCTAAACTTAACCCTAACCCTAAACGTCACCCTAACGCTAACCCTAACCCTCACCCTCTTCCTAGCCCTCACCTTAGCCCTAATCCTAAACCTAAACCTCACCCTAATCCTCACCCTAACCCTAAAACACTAACATTCACCCTAATCCTAACCCTTAACCTCACCCTCACGCTCGGCGTAAACCTAAGACTAAGGCTAACCCTAACCCTAACTTTCACACTCACCCTCACCCTCATCCTCACAGTAACTCTAACCTTAACCCTAACAATAACACTAACCCTAACCTTAACCCTAACCCTAAACCTCACCCTGACAGTAAACCTCAACCTAAACCAACCCCTCACCCTAACACTAACACTAACCCTAACCCTAAACCTCAACCTAACCCTAACCCTAAACCTCACCCTCACCCTCAACCTCACTGTAAACTTAACCTTAATGATAACACTAACAATAACCCTAACCATAACACTAATACTAACCCTCACCCTCACCCTAACACTAACCCTCCCTCTCACAGTAACCCTAACCCTAACCCTCACCCTAACACTAAACCTAACCCTAATCCTAAACCTCGCCATAATGCCAACCCTAACTCTGAAGCTCACCCTTGCCCTCATACTAACCCTAATCCTAACCCTAAACATCATCCTAACCCTCACTCTTACCATAACCCTAACCCTCAACCTAACCCTAAACCTAATCTTGAAGCTAACTCTAACACTCACCCTCACACTCAGCCTCAGCCTAACCCTAAACCTAAGTCTAACCCTAACCCTCACACTCACCCTCACCTTAACCCTAATCCTAACACTAACCCTCAACCTAACCCTCCCACTAATCCTAACACTAAACCTAAACCTCACCCTCACCCTAACCCTAACTCTAACCCTGACCCTAAACCTAAACCTCACCCTAACCCTAACCCTAACCCTCACCCTCACCATAACAGTAACCCTAACCCTAACAATAACCCTAACCCTAACGCTAACACTAACCCTAAACGTAAACCTCACCCTTATGCTAACCCTCACCCTAAAACTAACCCTAATACTAACACTAACCGTCACACTAACCCTAACCATCACCTTAACCCTAGACCTCAACATAACCCTAAACCTAACCCTCACCCTCACCATAGCCCTCACACTAACCCTAACCCTCATCCTCACCCTAAACCTCACACTAACCCTAACACTGATACTCAATCTAAACCTCACCCTCACCCTAACCCTAACCCTAATCCTCACCCTAACGAGGACCCTAACCCTAACCCTCACCTTTACCCTTACTGTCACCCTAACCCTCACCCTACCCCTAACAATCATTCTAACCCTCACCCTAAACATAACCCTAACCATCACGCTAACCCTAACCCTCAACCTCACACTCAGCCTCATTCTAAACCTAAGCCTAACCTTAAGCCTAACCCTAACCCTCACCCTCACCCTACCACTCACCCTATCCCTAATCCTAACCATAACCCTAAAAATAACACTAACCATAACCCTAACCCTCATTCTAACCCTAACCCTCACCCTAACCCTTACCCTAACCTTAACACTTACCTTACCCTAACAATAACCCTAACCCTAACCCTAACCCTCATTCTAACCCTAACCCTCACCCTCACCCTTACCCTCAACCTAACACTTACCTTACCCTAACAATAACCCTAACCCAAACACTAACCCTCACACTAACCCTAACCATCACCCTACTCTAACCCTAACCTTAAACCTCACCATAACCCTAACCCTAACCCTCACCCTCACCCTCACCCTCACCATAACTCTAACCCTAACCTTAACAATAAAAATAATCTTAACCCTAAACCTAACCCTAATCCTAATCCTAAACCTAATACCCACCTTCAGCCTCGCCCTAACCACAAACTTAACCCTAACCATAACACTAACAATAACCCTAACCCTCACCCTAACCCTAACATTAATCCTCACCTTAACCCTAACCCTAACCCTAATCCTAACCCTATACCTCATCCTAACCCTCATCTAACCCTCACCCTAAACCTCAACCTAACCCTAACCCTCACCCCCACACTTAGCCTAACCATAAACCTAACCCTAACACTAACCCTCACACTCACACTCAAGCTAAACCTAATCATGAATCTAACCCGCTCCCTAACCATAACCCTCACCCTAACCCTCACCCTAACACTAACCCTAACACCAATCCTAACACTAACACTCACACTAACCCTAACTCTAACCCTAAACCTCACCCTCACCCTCACCTTAAACCTGACCGTCAACCTCAGCCTAAACCTAAGCCTGACCCTAACCCTAACCCTCACACTCACACTCACCCTCACAATAACACTAATCCTAATCCAAACCCTAACCCTAACCATCACCCTAACCCTAACCCTCACAATAATCCTAAACCTAACACTAACCCTAATCCTAACCCTCACCCTAACCCTAACTCTAAACCTAAACCTCACCCTCAATTTAACCCTAACCCTAACCCTAATCCTAACCCTAAACCTCACCCTAAACATAACCCTAAATCTCACCTTCACCCTAGCCCTCACCCAAACCCTAATCCTAACTCTAACCCTCATCCTAACCCTCACCCTAACTCTAACCCTAACCATCACCCTAACCGTAGCCCCCAGCCACAACCTCACCCTCAGCCTAACCTTAAGCCTAAACCTAAACCTAAACCTAACCCACACTCACCTTCACCCTAACCCTAATCCTAATCCTAATCCTAACCCTAACAATAGCCCTAACCGTAAAGTTAACCCTAATCTTAAATATAACCCTCACCCTAACCCAAACACTCACCCTAACACTTACCCTGAACCTAACACTAACCCTAACCATCACCCTAATGTTCACACTAACCCTAACCCTCACAGTAACCCTAAACCTCATCCTAAACTTAGCCCTAACCCTAACCCTAACCTAAACATCACCCTCATCCTAGCCCTCACCTTACCCTAATTCTAACCCTAACCCTCACCCTCAAATTCACCCTAAACCTCACACTAACCCTAACCCTAATCCTCAATCTAACCCTCACCCTAACTGTAAACCGAACCCTTAACCTAACCCTCACTCTAACCCTAACCCTCACCCTAACCCTAACCCTCACCCTTATCTTAACCCTCACCCTCAGCCTAAACCTCACCTTTACCCTTACCATCACTCTCACCCTAACTCTCAACCTTACACTGACCCTCACCCAAGGCCTCACCCTAACCCTAACCCTAAACCTACCCTCACGATCAGCTTTACACTAATTCTATCACTATTCCTAACCCTAAACGGCACCCTCACCCTAACAGTAAGCTAATTCTTACCCTCACACTAATCCTAACCCTAACCCTAACTCTCACACTAAACCTAACCCTCACCCTAACCGTAACCCTACACCTTGCCCTAAACCTCATCTTAACCCTAAGTCTAACCCTCACCCTAACCCTCACTCATAACCTCACGTCACCGTAAATCTGACCCTAACCCTAATAACAACCCTAACCCTCACCCGAACCCTAACCCTCACCCTCACCCTAACCCTCACCCTAATCATAACCCTAACCCTCACGCTAACCCAAACCTTAACCCTAAGCCTCACCCTTACCCTAACCCTCATCTTAACACTTAACCTCATCCTCACCCTAAACCTCACACTTAACCGAATCCTCACCGTAACTCTAACCCTAACCGTCACCCTCACCCTCACCCTCAAGCTAAGCCTAACCCTAACCCTCAACCTAACCCTAAAACTCACCCTAATCCTCACCCTAACTCTAATGCTAAGTCTAACACTCACCCTAACCCTCATGCTATCACTTACCCACAGCACAAACCTAACACTAACCTTCACGCTCACCCTCTCCCTAACACTAATCCTAACCCTAACCCTCATCCTAACCCTCACCCTAGTCCTAAGTGTAACCATCACACTAAGCCTAATCCTCACACCCACCCTCACCCTCAGCCTAACCCTAAGCCTAAGCCTAATCCTAACCCTAACCCGCACACTCACCCTAACCCTAATCCTTACCCAAAACCTAACCCTAACCCTAAACCTCAACCTTACCCTCACCCTAAACCTAACGTTAACCCTAATACTAACCCTAAACCTAACACTCAGCCTTACCCTCCCCCTCAACTTAACGCTAACCCTAAACCTCTCCCTCACCCTATCCCAAATCCTAACCCTAACTCTAAACCTCACCCTAACCCTAACCCTAACCCTCACCCTCACCCTCACCCAAACCGTATGTCTAACCTTAACCCTAACATTAACACTAATCCTAACATTAAAACTAACCCTAACCCTAAGCCTAACCCTAATGCTAACACTCACCCTCACCCTAATCTTAATCCTAACCCTAACACCCAAACTAACCCTAACCCTCACCCTCACTCTAACCCTAACCCTCATCCAAAAGCTCACCCTAACCCTAACCCTAACCCTAAAACTCACCCTAACACTAACCCTAAACCTCACCTTCACCCTAGACCTCACCCTAACCCTAATCATAACCCTAATCCTCATCCTAACTCTCACCCTAACCCTAACTCTAACCCTAAAACTCACCCTCACCCTAACCCTAACTAAAACCCTAACCCTAACCCTAAACCTCACCCTAACCCTAACCCTCACCCTCATCCTCACTGTAACCCTAACCCCAAACCTAACAATAACCCTAAACCTAACCCTAACCCTGACCCTAAACATAACACTCACCCTAACCCTAACCCTTACCCTAACACTTACCCTAACCCTTACCCTAACCCTAACTCTAACTCTCACACTAACCCTAACTCTCACCCTAATCCTAAACCTCACCATAACCCTAACCCTAACCCTAACCCTCACCCAAACTGTAGCCCTCACTCTCACCCTAATTCTAACCATAACCCTCACCCTAACCCTAACCATCATCCTCACAATAAACATCACACTAACCCTAACCCTAATCCTCAATCTAATCCTCACCCTCACCCTAACCCTTATGCTAACCCTCACATTAATCCTTACCCTCACCCTTAACGGAACATTCAACCTCAGCCTAAACCTCACCTTTACTGTTACCGTCAAGCTCACCCTAACCCTCACCCTAACCCTTACACTCATCCTAACACTCACCCTAATCCTAACCCTATCCATCACCCTAACCCTATCACTCACACTCACCCTCACCCTCAGCCTAAACCTATGTCTAAGCTGAACCCTAACCCTATCCCTCACCCTCAACCAAGCCCTCACCCTAAAACTTATCCTAACCCCAACCCTCATCCTAACCCTCACCCTAACCCTAACCTTAACCATCACCCAAAACCTATTCCTGATCACCACCCTCATCCTCAGCCTAACCCTAAGCATAAACCTAAACGTAACCCTCACCCTCAACTTAGCCCTCACCTTAAACCTAATGCTAACCCTAACCTTCATTCTAACCCTCACCCTAACCCTAACCCTAGCCATCACCCAAACCCTATTCCTCACCCCCACCCGCATCCTCAGCCTAACCCTAAGCCTAACTCTAACCCTCACCCTAGCCCGCACTCTAACCCTAACCCTAAACCTAACCCGAACCCTAATCCTCACCATAAACCTAACCCTAATTTTAACCCTCACCGTAACCCTAATCCTAACCCTAAACCTCATCCTAACCCTCACCCTAACCCTAACCCTCACCCTCACCCTCAGCCTAACCCTAAACCTAATCCTCACACTCACACATGCTAAACCTAATCCTAATCTAACCCGACCCCTAAATACAACCCTCACCCTAAACCTCACCCAAACCCTAACACGAAACCTAATCCTCACCATAAACTTTCACCCTAATCCTAACGCTCACCCACACCCTAAACCTCAAGCTCACCCTTACCATAACCCTCAACTAATCCTCACCCTAGCCTTACCATTACCTAACCAAGACCCCCACACTCACCGTCACCTTCACCCTAACCCTCACCCTCATCTTAGACCTCACACTAACCATAACCCTAACCCTAAACCTCAACCTCACCCTCACCTTCAACCTCAGCCTATCCCTAAACCTATCCCTAATCCTAACCAGAACCCTCATCCTCACCCTAACCCTCAACATAACCCTTAACCTCACCCTCACTCTCACCCTAACCGTAACCCTCACACTAAATCTAACCCTCACCCTAAACCTAAACCTACCCCTCACACCAAACCTCACAATAAACTTAACGCTAACCCTAACCCTCACACTCACGCTAGCCCTCACCCTAACCCTAATTCTAACCTTAACCCTCAACCTAACCCTCATCCTCACCCTAAACCTCACACTAACCCTAACCCTAATCCCCAATCTAACCCTAACCCTAACACTTACCCTAAACCTAACCCTCACCCTTACCTTAACTCTCACCCTTAGCCTAACCCTCAACTTTACTCTTACCATCACGCTCATCGTAACCCTCAACCTAACCCGAACCCTCATCCTAACCCTCACCCTAACCCTAACCCTATCCATCACCATGACCCTAACCCTCACCCTCAACATCATCCTCAGCCTAAACCTATGCCTAAGCCTAACCCTAACCTTAACCCTCCCCTCACCCTAGCCCTCACCCTAACCCTAATCCTAACCCTAACCCTCATCATAACCCTCACCCTAACCCTAAGGTTAACCATCACCCTAAGCGTAACCCTCACACCCACCCTCACCTCAGCCAAACCCTAAGCCTAGGCCTAATCCTAACCCTAACCCTAACCCTAACCCTAACACTAACCCTAACCCTAACCCTCACCCTAAACCTCCCACTCAACCTAAGTCTAACCCTAAACCTCAACCTCACCCTATCCCTAATCCTAACCCTAACCCTAAACCTCATCCTAACTCTAACACTAACCTTCACCCTCACCCTCACCCAAATCATTAGTCTAACCCTAACCCTAACATTACCACTAATCCTAACCCTAAAACTAACCCTTACCCTAAACCAAACCTTCACTCTCAGCCTCATCCTCACTGGAAATGTAACCCTAACCATAACATTTACAATAACCCTAACCCTAATCCTAACCATCAACCTCACGCTAACCATAATCCTAACCCTAACCCTCGCCCTAAACTTAACCCTCATTCTCACTGAAACCCTAACCTTCATCTTAACCCTCACCCTATCCTAACCTTAACCCTCAGCCTAACCCTTTACCTCACCCTAATCCTAACACTAAGCCTGACCTAAACCTCCCCTAAACCTCCCCCTCCCCCTAACCCTAACAAAAACCCTAACCCTCAAATGAACACTCAACCTAACCCTAACCCTAACCCTAACCCTAAACCTCACATTAACCCTAACCCTCACCCTAACCCAAACCCTACCCCTCACTATAACCCTCAAACGAACTCTAACCCTCACCCTCACCAGAACCCTAAACCTAACCCTAACCCTAAACCTCACCTTAAGGCTAATTCTAACCCTAACCCTAACCCTAACCGGCACCCTAACACTAATCCTCACCTTCACCATCACCCTCAGCCTAACCCTAAGCCTAACCCTAACCGTAACCCTAACCCTCACACCCTCACCATAACCATAAACCTAAAACTAACTCAAGCCCTAACCCTTACCCTCAACCTAACCATCACCCTAACCCTAACCCTAACACTAACCCTAACCCTAATCCTCACCCTAACCATCACCCTAAGCCTAACACTAACCCTAAACCTGACCTTCACCCTAACCCTAACTCTAACCCTAACCCTAAATATAACCCTAACCCTAGCATTAAACCTCACCCTCAATCTCACCCTCACCGTAACCGTAACCCTAACACTAACAATAACCCTAACCCTAATCCTAAGCCTCACCATAACCATAACACTCACCCTAACCCTAAACCTCAACCTAACACTTACCCTTACCCTAACACTAACGCTCACACTCAGCCTACCCCTCACCGAAACCCTAAACCCCACACTAACCCTAACCCTAAACCTCAATCTAATCCTCACACTCACCCTAACCCTAACCCTTACCCTTACCCTATACCTCACCCTAACCCTAACCCTCCCCCTTACCCTCATCTTAACCCTCATCCTAACCCTAACCTTAACCCTCATCCTAACCCTAATCCTAACCATAACCCTAACCCTAAACCTCACCCTAATCCTAAACCTAAAATTAACCATAACCCTAACCCTCATCCTAACCCTCACTTGAACCCTAATTGTAATCCTAAACCTCACCCTCACCCTAACTCTAACCCTAACCCTAAACCTAAACCTCACCCTAACCCTAAACCTCACCCTCACCCTCAACGTAACCCTAACCCTCACCCTAACCATAAACCTCACCCTAACCCTAACCCTCACCCTAACCATAAACCTCACCCTAACCCTAACCCCCACCCTAACACTTGCCCTCACCCTAACACTAACCCTAACTCTAACACTAACCCTCACAGAAACCCTAACTCTCACCCGAACCCTAAACCTCACCTTAACCCTAACCCTAACCCTCAGCCTCACCCTAGCCCTCACCCTAACCCTAATTCTAACCCTAAACTTAACCCTAACCCTAACCCTCATCCTCACCTTAACCTCACACAAACCGCAACCCTGATCCTCAATCTAACCCTCACCCTCACCCTAACCCTCATCCTAACCCTTACCCTAAAGCTCAACCTAATCCTAACCCTAACCCTTAGGAGAACACTCACCCTCAGCCTAACCCTCATCTTTATTCTTACCGTCACTGGCACGCTAACCCTCACCCTAACCCTAACCCTCATCCTAACACTCACGCTAACCCTAACCCTATCCATCACCCTAACCCAAACCCTCGCCCTAAACTTAACTCTCACTGAAACCCTAACCTTCATCTTAACCCTCACCCTAACCTAAACTTAACCCTCACCCTAACCCTTAACCTCACCCTAATCCTAACACTAAGCCTAACCTAAACCTCCCCCTCCCCTTAACCCTAACACAAAACCTAACACAAACCCTAACCCTCAACCTAACCCTCAACCTAACCCTAACCCTAACCCTAAACCTCACATTAACCCTAAAACTCACCCTAACCCTAACCCTACCCCTCACCCTAACCCTCAAGCTACCTCTAACCCTCACCCTCACCAGAACCCTAAACCTAACTCTAACCCTAAACCTCACCTTAAGGGTAATTCTAACCCGAAAACTAACCCTAACCAGCACCCTAACCCTAATCCTCACCTTCACACTCACCCTCAGCCTAACCTTAAGCCTAAGCCTAAACCTAACCCTAACCCTCACACTCACCCTCACACTAACCATAATCCTAAACATAACCCTATTCCTAACCCTTACCCTCAACATAACCCTCACCCTAAACTTAACCCTAACACTAACCCTAACCCTAACCCTCACCCTAAACATCACCCTAACCCTAACACTGACCCTAAACCTGACCTTCACCCTAACCCTAACTCTAACCCTAATCCTAACCCTAAACCTCATCCTAAACTTCACCCTAACCCTCACCCTCACCTTAACCCTAACCCTAAGCTCACCGTCAAGCTGGGCCCAAGCCTAAGCCTAAGTCTAGTCCTAACCCTAACCCTCACCCTAACCCTAACCCTAACCCTAACCCTAACACTAACCCTAACTCTAAACCTAAACCTCACTCTCACCCTAACCCTAACTCTAACCCTAACCCTAACCCTAAACCTCATCTTAACACTAAACCTAACCCTCACCTTCACCCTCACATTAAACATAACCTTAAACTTAACCCTAACAATAACTCTAACCCTAACCCTAACCCTCACCCATACCATAAGCCTCACCCTAACATTTACCCTTAACCTAACACTCACCCTAATCCTAACACTAACCCTCACACTAACCCTAACCATCACCCTAACCCTAAGCCTAACCCTCACCCTAACAATAAACCTCACCCTCAACATCACCCTCAGGCTAACCCTAAGCCTAACCCTAAACCTAACCCTAACAATAACCCTAAACTTAATCCTAACACTCACCCTAACCATAACCCTCACCCAACCTAAACCCTCACCCTAACACTTACCTTCCCACTAACACTAACCCTAACCCTAACAATAACCCTCAAACTAACCCTAATCTAACCTTAAACCTCAACCTAACCCTCAAACTCACCCTAACCCTAACACTAATCCTAACCCTAACACTAAACCCCACCCTAACCCTAACCTTAACCCTGACCCGCACCCTCACCCTCACCGGAAATCTAACCCTAACCCTAACAATACCACTAAACCTAAACAAAACCATCACCCTAACCCTAATCCTCACCCCCACCCTCACCCTCAGCCTAACCCGAAGCCTAAGCCTAACCCTCAACCTAACCCTCACACTCACCCTCACCCTAAGCCTAATCCTAAACCTAACCCTATCCTTAAACCTCAACCTAAACCTCACAATCACACTAACCCTAACACTAACCCTAACCCTAAACCTCAACTTAACAGTCCCCCTAACCATATATCTAACCCTAAACCTAAGCCTAAGCCTAAACCTAAACGTCACCGTAACCCTAACCCTAACTCTCAAACTAAACCTAACCCTAAAAATAACCCTAAACCAAACCCTAATTCTCAGCCTCACCCTCACCCTAATCCAAACCCTAACCTTAACCCTCACCCTAACCCTAAGCCTAATCCTAAACCTAACCCTAACCCTCACATTCAACCTCAACCTAATCTTAATCCTAAACCTAACCCTATCCCTAACCCTAACCCTCAACCTAACCCTCACCCTAGCCCTAACCCTAACCCTAATTCTAACCCTAAACCTCATTCTAACCCTCACCCTCAACCTCATGCTCGGCCTAAGCCTAAGCCTAAGCCTAAACCTAACCCTAACCCTCACCCTAACCCTAAAACTAACACTAACACTAACTCTAAACCTAAACCTCACTCTCAACCTAACCCTAATTCTAACCCTAACCCTAACCCTAAACCTCATGCTACCCGTAACCCTAAACCTCACTGTAACCATAATCCTAACCCTAACAATAACCCTAACCCTAACCCTAACCCTCACCCTAACTATAACCCTCACCTTAAACCAAGCCCTCACCCTAACACTTACCCTCACCTTAACACTAACTCTAACCCTAACACTAACACTCACACTAACCCTAACAGTAACCCTAAACCTTAACCTCAACCTAACCCTCACCCTCCCCCTAACCCTAACAATGACCCTAACCCTAACCCTCCCCCTAACCCTCTCCCTAAACCTATATCTAACCCTAAACCTCACCCTCACCCTAACCCTCACCCTCAACCTAGCCCTCAACCTAATCCTAATTCTAACCCTCACCTTCACCCTAACCCAGACCCTCATCCTCACCCTAAACTAAAACACTAACCCTAACCCTAATTCTCAATCTAACCCTAACCCTAAGCCTAAACCTAACCCTTACCCTAACCCTAAACCTAACCCTAACCCTCAGACTTATCTTAACCCTAACCCTCAGTGTAAACTTCACTTTTACCCTTACCATCATCCTCACCCTTACCCTCACGCTAACCCTAAACCTCATCCTAACCCTCACTCTATCCGTAAACTTAACCATCACCCTAACCCTAACCCTCACCCAAAACCTCACGCTCACCCTAACCCTAAGCCTATGCCTAAGCCTTAACCTAACCCTCACCCTCACCCTACCCCTCAACCTAACCCTAATCCTAACCATCACCATAACCCTAATCCTGACCCCCAACCTCAGCCTAACCCTAAGCCTAAGCCTAACCCTGACCCTAACTCTCACAGTCACACTCAACCTAAATCTAACCCTAACCCTAACCCTAAACCTCAACCTAACCCTCACCCTAACCTTAACCCTAACACTAACACTAACCCTAACCCTCGATCTATCCTTCCCCCTACCCTACATCTAACCTTAAACCTCACCCTCACCCTAACACTAATCCTAACCCTAACCCTAAACCTCACTCTAAATCTAACTCTCACACTCACCCTCACCCTCACTCTCACAGTAAATCTAACCCTAACCCTAACAATAACACTAATCCTAACCCTAAACCTAACTCTAACCCTAACAGTAATCCGAACCCTCACCATCACCCTAACGCTAATTCTAACCCTAAGCCCCAACGTAACACTAACCCCCATGTCACCGTAACCATAACCCTCATCCTAACCCTCACCCTTTCCCTAAACCTAACCCTAAACCTCACACTAACAGTAACCCTAATACTCACCTTCACCCTAGTTCTCACCCTAAATCTAATCCTAACCCTAATCCTCATTCTAACCCTCACCCTAACCCTAACCGTAACCCTCAACATAACCCTAAACCTCACCCTAACACTCACCCTAACCCTAACCCTAAACCTCACTCTAACCCTAACTCTCACCCTCACTCTCACCCTCAGCCTAAACCTAAGCCTAATCCTAAACCTAACCCTAACACACACACTCACCCTCACCCTAACCCTAATCCTAACCCTAACCCTAACCCTAAACCTCCCCCTACCTCTCACCCTAAACCTAACTCTAACCCAAACCCTAAAGCTCACCCTAACCCTAACCATAACCATCACACTAACCCAAACCCTCACCCTATCACTTACCATGACCCTAACTCTAATCCTGACCCTAACACTAACCCTCACACTAACTCTAAACCTAACCATCACCCGCACCCTCACCCTCATCAGAACTCTAACCCTAACTCTAACAATAAAACTAATCCTAACCCTAACCATCACCCTAAACCTAATCCTCACCCCCACCCTCACCCTCATCCTAACCCTAAGCCTAAGCCTAACCCTCACCCTATCCCTTACACTCACCCTCACCCTAACCCTAATCCTAACCCTAAACCAATCCCTAAACCTCATCCTAACCCTCACCCTCACCCGAACCCTAACACTAACCCTAACCCTAATCCTCACCCTAAACCTCCCCCAACCACTAACTCTAACCTTAAACCTCACCCTCACCCTAACCCTAACCCTAAACCTAACCCTAAACCTCACCCTAAACTTCACCCTAACCCTAAACCCTCACCCTCACCCTCAACCTCACAGTAACTCTAACCCTAACAATAACACTAACACTAATCCTAACCATAACCATAACCATAACCCTCAACCTCAGCCTCACCCTCACCGCAAACTTAACCCTAACCATAACACTAACAATAACCCTAAACCTAACCCTAACCCTAATCCTCACCCCCACACTCACCCTCAGCCTAACCATAAGCCTAAATCTAACCCTAACCCTAACCCTCACCATAACCCTAACCCTAACCCTAAAACTAACCCTAAATCTAACCCTAAACCAAACCCTAATCCTCAGCCTCACCCTCACCATAACCCAAACCCTAATCTTAACCCTCATCCTAACCCTAAGCCTAATCCTAACTCTAACCCTAACCCTCACACTCAACCTCACCCTAACCTTAATACTAAACCTAACTCTACCCCTAACCCTAACCCTCACCCTAGCCCTAACCCTAAACCTAATCCTAACCCTAAACCTCATCCTAACCCTCACCCTCAACCTCATGCTCGGCCTAAGCCTTAGCCTAAGCCTAAACCTAAGCCTAACCCTAACCCTCACCCTAACCCTAAAACTAACACAAAGCCTAACTCTAAACTTAAACCTCACTCTCACCCTAACCCTAATTCTAACCCTAACATAACCCTAAACCTCATCCTTACCCTAACCCTAACACTCACTCTCTCCTTCACTGTAACCATAACTCTAACCCTAACCCTAACAATAACCCTAAACCTAAACCTAACCCTCACCCTAACCATAACCTCACCCTATCCCAAACCCTCAACCTAACACTTACGCTAAACATAACACTAACCCTAACCCTAACACTAACCCTCACAATAACACTGACCCTAACCCTAACCCTTAAACTGAACCTAACCCTCACTGTTACCCTAAGCCTAATACTAACCCTAACCATAACCCTCACCCTAACCTTACCCCTAACCATACATCTAACTCTAAATCTCACCCTCACCCTAACCCTAACTCTAAACCTGACCGTAAACCTCACCCTAACCCTAACCCTCACCCTTACCCTCAACCTCACCTTAACTTTAACCCTAACCCTAACAATAACATTAACCCTAACCCTAACCAAACACTCACCCGCAGCCTCACCCTCACTGCAAAAGTAACCCTAACCCTCACCCTTACCCTCAACCTCACCTTAACTTTAACCCTAACCCTAACAATAACATTAACCCTAACCCTAACCAAACACTCACCCGCAGCCTCAACCTCACTGCAAACGTAACCCTAACCATAACACTAACAATAACCTAAACCAAACCCTAAACCTAACCCTAATCCTCAACCCAACCTCACCCTCAGCCTAACCCTAAGCCTAACCCTATACCTAAACATAACCCTCACCATAACCCTAACCCTAACCCTAACCCTAAGTCTAAACCTAACCCTAACCCTAAAGCTAACCCTAAACCTAAACCTAACCCTAATCCTAAGCCTCACCCTCACCCTAACACAAACCCTAACACTAATCCTCACCCTAAACTTAAGCCTAATCCTAACCCTAACCCTAACCCTAACCCTAACCCTAACCCTAAGTCTAAACCTAACCCTAACTCTAAACCTAACCTTAACCCTAAACGTAACCCTAATCCTAAGCCTAACCCTCACCCTAACCCAAACCCAAACACTAATCCTCACCCTAACCCTAAGCCTAATCCTAACCCTAACCATAACCCTAACCCTAACCCTAAACCTAACCCTAACCCTAACCCTAACCCTCACACTCACCCTCACCCTAAACCTAATCCTAAACCTAATCCTATCCCTAACACTAAATCTCACCCTAACACTCACCATAGCCCTCACCCCAAACCTAAACCTAAACCTCATCCTCACCCTAGCCCTCACCCTAACCCTAAATCTATACCTGACCCTCACCCTAACCCTAGCCCTCATCCTCACCCTAAAAATCACACTAACCCTAAACCGAATCCTCAATCTAACCCTCACCTTAACCCTAACACTAACCCTTAACCTAACCCGAAAAATAACCCTAACCCTCACCCATACCTTAACACTCACCCACAGCCAAAACCTCTCCTTTCCCCTTACCATCATAACCACCCAAACCCACACCCTGACCCTAAACCTCATACTAAGCTTCACCCTAACGGAAACCCTCACCCTAGCCCTCACCCTAACCCTAATCCTAACCCTAACCCTCATTCTACCCCTCACCCTAACCCTAACCCTAACAATCACCCTAACCCTAATCCTCACCCCCACCCTCACCCTCAGCCTAACCCTTAGTCTAAGCCTAACCCTAACCCTAAACCTCACACTCACCCTCACCTAACCCTAATCCTAACACTAACCCTAACCCTAAACAAAACCTCAATGTAACCATCAACCTAACCTTAACCCTAACACTAACCCTAACCCTAACCTCGAACTAACACTCTCCCTAACCCTAAATCTAAAACTAAACCTCACCCTCACCCTAAACCTAATCCTAACCCTAACCATAAACCTCAACCTAACCCTAAACCTAACATTCACCCTCACACTCACCCTCACCCTTACCATAAATCTAACCCTAACCCTAACAATAACACTAGTCCTAACCCTAAACCTAAGCCTAACCCTAATCCTAACACTCACCTTCACCCTAACCCTAATCCTAACCCTAACCCTCAATCTAACCCTAACCCTCACCCTCATAGTAATCCGAACCCTCATCCAAACCCTCACCCTAAACCTAACCCAAACCCTAAACCTCACCATAAAACTAACCCTAACCCTCAAACTCACCCTAGCCCTCACCTTAACCCTAATCGTACCCCTAAACCTCATCCTAACCCTAACCCTAACCATCACACTATCACTAACCCTAACCCTCAACCTAACCCTAACCTTCACCCTAACCCTAAACTTAACCCGAACCCAAACTCTCACCCTAACCCTAACCCTAACCCTCACCCTAAACCTAACACTCACCCTCACCCTCACCCTCAGCCTAAACCTACGCCAAAGCCTAACCCTAACCCTGACCCTCACACTCACCCTAACCCTTAACCTAATCCTAATCCTAACTCAAAGCCTAACCCTCACCTTCAGCCTAATGCTCACCCTAACCCTAACCCTAACACTTACCCTAAACCTAACCCTCACCCTCAGACTAACCCCAAGCAGAAGCCTAACCCTAAGCCGAACCCTCACACTCACCCTAACCCTCACACTCACTCTAACCCTCACCCAAACCCTAACTCTAACACTAACCCTAACCCTAAACCTCACCTTCAGCCTCACCCGAGACCTAACTCTAATCCTAAAACTAACTCTCACCCTAACCCTAACCCTAACCCTAAACCTCACCCTAACCCTAAACCTCACCATCATCCTAATCCTAACCCTAACCCTCATCCTAACCCTCATCCTAACACTAACCCTAACCCTCACCTTCACCCCCACCCTTACCCTCAGCCTAACCATAAGCCTAACCCTAACCCTCACGGTAACCCTAACCCTAACCTTAAACCTAACCGTAAATCTAACCCTAAACGAAACCCTAATCCTCAGCTTCACCCTCACCATAACACAAACCCTAAATTTAACCCTCACCCTAACCCTAAGGCTAAACCTCACCATAAACCTCACCCTAACCCTGACCTTCACCCTCACCCTCAACCTCACCGTAACTCTAACCCTAACCCTAACCCTAACAATAACATTAACCCAAACCCTAACCCTAACCATAACACTCACCCTCAGCCTACCCTCACTGAAAACTTAACCCTAACCATAACATTAACAATAACCTAAACCAAACCCTAACCCTAACCCTAATCCTCACCCCCACCCTCACCGTCAGCCTAACCCTAAGCCTAACTCTATCCCTAATCCCAACCCTCACCATAACCCTAACCCAAAACCTACCCCGAGTCCTCACCCTAACCCTAAGCCTAATCTTAACCTTAACCCTAAGCCTAATTCTAACCCTAAACCTAAACCTAATCCTAAACTTAACCTTATCCCTAACACTAAACCTCACCCTAACACTCACCCTAGCTCTCAACCTAACAAATATCCTAAAAATCATCCTCACCCTATCCCTCACCCTAACCCTAATTCTATCCCTCACCCTCACCCTAACCCTAACCCTCATCCTCACCCTAAACCTCACACTAACCCTAAACTGAATCCTCAATCTAACCCTCACCTTAACCCTAACACTAACCTTTACCCTAACCCTAAACCTAACCCTAACACTCACCCTTATCTTAACACTCACCCTCAGCCAAAACCACTCCTTTACCCTTACAATCATAATCACCCTAACCCAAACCCTAACACTAAACCTCATACTAAACCTCACCCTAACCGTAAACCTAACCATCACCCAAACCAAAACCCTCAACCTCAACCTCAAGCTCAGCCTAACCAGAAGCCTAAGCCTTACCCTATTCCTCACCCTCACCTGAGCCCTCACCCTAACCTTAATCCTAACCCTAACCCTCATTCTAACCCTCAACCTAACCCTAACCCTAACCATCACCCTAACCCTAATCCTCACCCCCACCCTCACCCTCAGCCTAACCCTAACCCTAAGCCTAAACCTAACCCTAACCCTCACACTCACCCTCACCTTAACCCTAATCCTAACCCTAACCCTAACCCTAACCCAAAACCTCAACATAACCATCAACCTACCCTTAACCCTAACACTAACCCTAACCCTAACCCTCGAACTAACATCACCCTCACCCCAGCCCTCATCCTAACCTTAATCCTAACCCTAACCCTCATTCTAACCCTCAACCTAACCCTAAACCTAACCATCACCGTAACCCTAATCCTGACCCCCACCCTCACCCTCACCCTACCCCTAATCCTAACCGTAAACCTAACCCTAACCCTAAACCTCAACCTTACCCTCGCCCTAAACCTAACACTAACCCTAACACTTACCATAAACCTAACATTCACAATTACTCTCCCCCTCAAACTAACTCTAGTCCTAAACCTCTCCCTCACCCTATCCCTAATCCTAACCCTAACTCTAAACCTCACCCTAACCCTAACCCTAACCCTCACCCTCACCCTCACCCAAACCATAAATCTAACCCTAATCCTAATATTTACACTAATCCTAACCCTAAAACTAACCCTTACCCTAACCCTAACCTTCACCCTCAGCCTCACCATCACTGCAAATGTAACCCTAAACATAACATTTACAATAACCCTAACCCTAATCCTAACCATCACCTTCACCCTAACCTTAATCCTAAACCTAACCCTCACCCTAACCTTAACCCTCACCCACACTGAAACCCTAAACCTCATCTTAACCCTCACACTCAACCTCACCCTCACCCTCACTGTAACTCTAACCCTAACCCAAACAATAACAATAATCCTAACCCTAAACCTAAACCAAAACCTAAGCCTAACCCCAATGCTAACACTCACCCTCACCCTAATCCTAATCCTAACCCTAATACTCAAACTAACCCTAACCCTCACCCTCACTGTAACCCTAACCCTCGTCCAAAAGCTCACCCTAACCCTAACCCTAACACTAAAACTCACCCTAACACTAACCCTAACCCTCACCGTCACCCTAGCCCTCACCCTAACCCTAATCATAACCCTAATCCTCATCCTAACCCTCACCCTAACCCTAACTCTAACCCTAAAACTCACCCTCACCCTAACCCTAACTAAAACCCTAACCCTAACACTAAACCTCACCCTGACCCTAACCCTCACCCTCACCCTCACTGTAACACTAACCCTAAACCTAACAATAACCCTAAACCTAACCCTAACCCTCACACTAAACATAACACTCACCCTAACCCTAACCCTCAACCTAACACTTACCCTAACCCTTAACCTAACCCTAACTCTAACACTAACCCTCACAGTAACCCTAACTCTCACCCTAACCCTAAACCTCACACTCACCCTAAACCTAACCCTAACCCTCACCCTCACCCTAGCCCTCACTCTAACCCTAATTCTAACCATAACCCTCACCCTAACCCTCAACTTCATCCTAAGCCTAAACCTCACACTAATCCTAACCCTAATCCTCAATCTAACCCTCACCCTCACCCTAACCCTCATCCTAAACCTGATGCTAACCCTCACCGTAATCCTAACACTCACCCTTAGGGGAACACTCACCCTCGGCCTAAACCTCACCTTTACTGTTACCGTCATGCTCACCCTAACCCTCACCCTAACCCTAACACTCATCCTAACACTCGCCCTAAACCTAACACTATCCATCAGCCTAACCCTATCACTCATCTTCACCCACACCCTCACCCTAGCCCTCACCCTAAAACTTATCCTAACCCTAACCCTCATCTTAACCCTCACCCTAACCCTAACCCTAACCATCACCCAAAACCTATTCCTCACCCCCACACCCTCATCCTCTGCCTAACCCTAAGCCTAAGCCTAAGCCTAAGCCTAACCCTCACCCTCACCCTAGCCCTCACGCTAAACCTAATCCTAACCCTAACCCTCATCCTAACCTTCACCCTAACCCTAACCCTAACAATCACCCAAACCCTATTCCTCAACCCCACCCTCACCCTCAGCCTAACCCTAAGACTAAGACTAACCCTAACCCTAAACCTCACCCTCACCCTAACCCACACCCTAACACTAATCCTAAACCTAACCCGAACCCTAATCCTCACCTTAAACCTAACACTAACCTTAACCCTCACCATAGCCCTCACCGTAACTCTAATCCTAACCCTATACCTCATCCTAACCCTCACCCTCACCCTAACCCTAACCCTCACCCTAACCCTAACCCTCACCCTCACCCTCAGCCTAAACCTAAACCTAACCCTAACACTAATACTCACACTCACATTCACGCTAAACCTAATCCTAAATCTAACCCGATCCCTAAACATAATGCTCACCCTAACCCTCACCCTAAACCTAACCGTAACACCAATCCTAACACTAACCCTCATACTAACCCTAACTCTAAACCTCACCCCCACCCTCACCTTAACCCTCACCCTCAACCTCAGCCTAAACCGAAGCCTAAACCTAACCCTAACCCTCACACTAACACTCACCCTCACTTTAACACTAATCCTACTCCCAGCCCTAACCCTAACCCTCACCCTAACCCTAAACTGAATATTAACCCTATCCCTTACCCTCACCCTAACCCTAACTCTAAACCTAAACCTCACCCTCACCTTAATCCTAAACCTAATCCTAACCCTAACCCTAAACCTCACCCTAAACATAACCCTAAACCTCACCTTCACCCTAGCCCTCACCCAAACCCTAATCCTAACTCTAACCCTCATCCTAACCCTCACCCTAACCCTAGCCCTAACCCTCACCCAAAACATAACCCTCACCCTCACCCTCAGCCTAACCCTAAAACTAATCCTCACACTCACACTCACACTAACTCTAATCCTAAATCTAACCTGATCACTAACCATAACCCTCACCCTAACCCTCACCCTAACCCTAACCCTAACACCAATCCTAACAATAACCCTCACACTAACCCTAAATCTAACCTTAAACCTCACCCTCACCCTCACCTTAACGCTCACCCTCAACCTCAGCCTAAACCTAAGCCTAACCCTAAGCCTAACCCTAACCCTCACACTCACACTCACCTTCACACTAACACTAATCCTACTCCCAGCCCTAACCCTAACCCCCATCCTAACCCTAACCCTCACCCTAAACCTAAACCGAACATTAACCCTAACCTTAACCCTCACCCTAACCCTATCTCTAAACCTAAACCTCAGCCTCACCTTAACCCTAACCCTAACCCTAACCCTAACCCTAAGCCTCACCCTAAACATAACCCTAAACCTCACCTTCATCCTAGCCCTCACCCAAACCCTAATCCTAACTCTAACCCTCATCCTAACCCTCAACCTAACCCTAAGTATCACCCTAAACCTAACCCTCAGCCTCAACCTCACCCTCAGCCTAACCTTAAGCCTAAACCTAAACCTAACCCTAACCCACACACTCACCCTCACCCTAACCCTATTCCTAATCCTAACCCTAACAATAACCCTAACCCTAAACCTAACCCTCAACCTAAACATAATCCTCACCCTAACCCAAACCCTCACCCTAACACTTACCCTCACCCTAACACTAAGCCTAACTCTAACATTAACCCGCACACTAACCTTAACTCTCACATTAACCCTAACCCTTAACCCTAACCCTCACCCTCACCCTAACCCTCATCCTAACACTTAACCTCATCCTCACCCTAAACCTCACACTTAACCGAATCCTCACCGTAAATCGAAACCTAACCGTCACCCTCACCATCACCCTCACGCTAAGCCAAACCCTAACCCTCACCCTATCCCTAAAACTCACCCTAATCCTCACCCTAACCCTCACCCTAACCCTAATGCTAAGTCTAACACTCACCCTAACCCTCATGCTATCACTTATCCACACCACAAACCTAACCCTAACCTTAACCATCAACCTCACCCTAAACCTCACCCTAACCCTAAACCTAATCCTAACCCTCACACTAACCCTAACCCTAACAGTAAGCCTCACCTAACCCTAAACCTAACCTTCTACCTCACCCTAACCCTCACCATCACCCAAACCTTCACCCTAATCCTAACGCTCACCCACACCCTAAACATCAAGCTCACCCTTACCCTAACCCTCAACTAATCCTCACCCTAACCCTAACCATTACCTAACCAAGACCCTCACCCTCACCCTCACCTTCACCCTAACACTCACCCTCACCCTAGACCTCACCCTAACCATAACCCTAACCCTAAACCTCACCCTCACCCTCACCCTCAACCTCAGCCTATCCCTAACCCTATAACTAATCCTAAACCTAACCCTAATCCTCACCCTAACCCTCACCATAACCCTTAACCTCACCCTCACTCTCACCCTAACGGTAACCCTCACACTAAACCTAAACCTCACCCTAAACCTTACCTACCCCTCACCCTAAACCTCACCATAAACTTAACCCTAACCCTAACACTCACCCTCACGCTAGCCCTCACCCTAACCCTAATTCTAACCCTAACCCTCACCCTAACCCTCATCCTCACCCTAAACCTCACACTAACCCAAACACTAATCCCCAATCTAACCCTAAACCTAACCATTACCCTAAACCTCAACCTAACCCTAACCCTCACCCTTACTGTAACCCTCACCCTTAGCCGAACCCTCAACTTTACTCTTACCATCACGCTCATCGTAACCCTCACACTAACCGGAACCCTCATCCTAACCCTCACCCTAACCCTAACCCTATTCATCACCATAACCCTAACCCTCACCCTCACCATCACCCTCAGCCTTAAACCTATGCCTAAGCCTAACCCTAATCTTAACCCTCCCCTCACCCTAGCCCTCACCCTAACCCTAATCGTAACCCTAACCCTCATCCTAACCCTCACCCTAACCCTAAGGTTAACCATCACCCTAAGCCTAATCCTCACACCCACCCTCACCCTCAGCCAAACCCTAAGCCTAAGCCTAATCCTAACCCTAACCCTCACACTCAGCCTCACCCTAACCCTAATCCTAACCCTAACCCTAAACCTCAACCTTAACTTCACTCTAAACCTAAAGCTAACCCTAACACTAACCCTAAACCTAATCCTCACCTTAAACCTCGCCCTCAACCTAAGTCTAACCCTAAACCTCACCCTCACCCTATTCCTAATCCTAACCCTAACCCTAAAACTCACCCTAACCCTAAGCCTTACCCTCACCCTCAACCTCACCCTAACCCTCACCCTCACCATCACCCTCACCCAAATCAGAAGTCTAAACCTAACTGTAACATTACCACTAATCCTAACCCTAAACTAACCCTTAACCAAACCCTAACCTTCACTCTCAACCTCACCCTCACTGGAAATGTAACCCTAACCATAACATTTACAATAACCCTAACCCTAATCCTAACCATCACCCTCACCCTAACCATAATCCTAACACTAACCCTCGCCCTAACCCTCATCTTAACCCTCACCCTGACCTAACCATAACCCTTGCCCTAACCCTTTACCTCACCCTAATCCTAACACTAAGCCTGACCTAAACCTCCCCCTCACCCTAACCCTAACACAAACCCTAACCCTCAAACTAACCCTCAACCTAACCTCAACCTAATCCTAACTCTAACCCTAACCCTAAAACTCACATTAACCCTAACCCTCACCCTAACCCTACCCCTACCCCTCACCATAACCCTCAAGCTAACTCTAACCCTCACACTCACCAGAACCCTAACCATAAACGTAACCATAAACCTCACCTTAAGGCTAATTCTAACCCTAACCCTAACCCTAACCGGCACCCTAACCCTCAGACCAACCCTAACCCTAAACCTAATCCTAAAACTAACACTATCCCTAACCCTAACCCTCACCCTAACGCTCACCCTATCCCTAACCCTAACATTAACCCTAAACCTAACCCTCACCCTAACCCTCCTCCTAAACCTAACTCTAACCCTAAACCTCAAACTCACCCTGACCCTAACCCTAAACCTAACCCTAACCCACACCCTAACCCTAAACCTCAAACTCACCCTAGCCCTCATCCTAACCCCAATCCTAAACCTAACCCTCACCCTAACCCTCACCGTAACCCTAAACCAAACCCTCACCCTAACCTACACCCTCACCCTAACCCTGAGCCTAACCCTAAGCCTAACCCTAAACCTAACCCTAACCCACACACTCACCCTCACCCTAAACCTAATCCTAACCATAAACCTAACCCTTACCCTCACCCTAACTCTAAACCTAAAATTAACCCTAATCCTAAACCTTATCCTAAGCCTCACCCTAACCCTAACTCTAAACCTAAACCTCACCCTAAACTTAACCCTAACCTTAACCCTCACCCTAGCCCTCACTGTAACCCTAATCCTAACCCTATACCTCATCCTAACCCTCACCCTAACCCTATCCCTAACCCTCACCCTAACCCTAACCCTCACACTCACCCTCAGTCTAACCCTAACCCTAACCCTACCACTAACCCTCACATTCACACTCACACTAACCATAATCCTAAATATAACCCGATCCCTAACCATAACGCTCACCCTAACCCTCACCCTAACACTAACCCTAACACCAATCCTAACACTAACCCTCACACTAACCCTAACTATAACCCTAAAGCTCACACTCAGCCTCACCTTAACCCTCACCCTCAACCTCAGCCTAAACCTAAGCCTAACACTAACCCTAACACTCAAACTCATACTCACCCTCACCCTAACACTAATCCTAATCCCAGCCCAAACCCTAACCCTCACCCTAACCCTAACCCTCAAACTAACCCTAAATCTAACACTATCCCTAACCCTAACCCTCACCCTAACCCTAACTCTAAACCTAAACCTCACCCTCACCTTAACCCTAACCCTAACCCTAACCCTAATCCTATACCTCACGCTAAACATAACCCTAAACCTCACCTTCACCCTAGCCCTCATCCAAACCCTAATCCTAACTCTAAAATTCATCCTAACCCTCACCCTAACCCTAACCCTAACCATCACCCTAACCCTAACCCTCAGCCTCAACCTCACCCTCAGCCTAACCTTAAGCCTAAACCTAAAACTAATCCTAACCCACACACTCACCCTCACCCTAACCCTAATCCTAACACTAATCCTAACAATAACCCTAACACTAAAGCTAACCCTCAACATAAACATAACCCTCACCCTAACACTTACCCTCAACCTAACACTAACCGTAACTCTAAAACTAACCTTCACACTAAACCTAACCCTCAGAGTAACCCTAAACCTCACCCTAACCTTAACCATAACCCTAACCTAAACCTCACCCCCACCCTAGGCCTCACCCTAACCCTAATTCTAACCCTAACCCTCAACCTAACCCTAACCCTCAACCTCACCCTAAACCTCACACTAACCCTAACCCTAATCCTCAATCAAACCCTCACCCTAACCGTAACCCGAACCCTTAACATAACCCTCACCCTAACCCTAACCCTCACTCTTATCTTAACCCTCACCCTCAGGCTAACCCTCACCTTTACCCTTACCATCACTCTCACACTAACCCTTAACCTTACCCTAACCCTCACCCTAACCCTAACCCTAAACCTCACCCTCACCTTCAGCTTTACGCTAATACTATCACTATTCCTAACCCTAAACCTCACCGTCACCCTAACAGTCAGCTAATTCTTACCATCACACTAATCCTAACCCTAACCCCAACCCTAACTCTCACAATAAACCTAACCCTCACCCTAACCGTAACCCTACCCCTTACCCTAACCCTCACCTTAACACTAATTCTAACCCTCAACCTAACCCTCACCCAAAACTTCACTGTCACCCTAAATCTGACCCTAACCCTAATAACAACCCTAACCCTCACCCGAAACCTAACCCTCACCCTCACCCTAACCCTCACCCTATTCATAACCCTCATCCTCAGCCTAACCCACACCCTAACCTTAAGCATAACCCTAACCCTAAACCTCACCTTAACCCTCACCCTAACCCAAACCTTAACCCTAACCCTCACCCTCACCCTAACCCTCATCCTAACACTTAACATCATCCTCACCCTAAACCTCACACTTAACCGAATCATCACCATAACTCTAACCCTAACCGTCACCCTCACTGTCACCCTCACGCTAAGCCTGACCCTAACCCTCACCCTAACCCTAAAACTCAATCTAATCCTCACCCTAACCCTCACCCTAACCCTAATGCTAAGTCTAACACTCACCCTAACCCTCATGCTATCACTTATCCACACCACAAACCTAACCCTAACCTTAACCCTCACCCTCACCCTAAACCTCACCCGAACCCTAAACCTAATACGAACCCTCACACTAATCCTAACCCTAATACTAACCCTCACCTAACCCTAAACCTAACCTTCTACCTCACCCTAACCCTCACCATCACCCAAACCTTCACCCTAATCCTAACGCTCACCCAAACCCTAAACCTCAAGCTCATCCTTACCATAAACCTCAACTAATGCTCACCCTAACCCTAACCATTACCTAACCAAGACCCTCACCCTCACCCTCACCTTCACCCTAACCCTCACCCTCACCCAAGACCTCACCCTAACCATAACTCTAACCCTAAACCTCAACCTCACCTTCACCCTCAACCTCAGCCTATCCCTAAACCTATCCCTAATCCTAACCCTAACCCTCACCCTTACCCTAACCCTCACCATAACCCTTACCCTCACCCTCACTCTCACCCTAACTGAAACCCTCACACTAAACCTAACCCTACCCCTAAACCTAAACCTACCCCTCACCCTAAACCTCACCATAAACTTAACCCTAACCCTAACACTCACCCTCACGCTAGCCCTCAACCTAATCCTAATTCTAACCCTAACCCTCACCCTAACCCTCATCCTCACCCTAAACCTCACCTTAACCCTAAACCTAACCTTCACCCTCACCCTGACCCTCACCCAAATCGTAAGTCTAACCCTAACCATAACATTACCACTAATCCTAACCCAAAAACTAACCCTTACCCTAACCCTAAACTTCACTATCAGCCTCAACCTCACTGGAATTGTAACCCTAACCATAACATTTACAATAACCCTAACCATAATCCTAACCATCACCCTCACCCTAACCCTAACCCTAACCCTAACCCTCACCCTAACCTTAACCCTCACTCTCACTGAAACCCTAACCCTCATCTTAACCCTCACCCTAACCTAACCTTAACCCTCACCCTAACCCTTAACCTCACCCTAATCCTAACACTAAGCCTAACCTAAACCTCCCCCTCACCCTAACCCTAACCCTTACCCTCAAGCTGGGCCTAAGCCTAAGCCTAAGCCTAAGCCTTGTCCTAACACTAACCCTCACCCAAACCCTAAGGCTAACACTAACCCTAACTCTAACCCTAAACCTCACTCTCACCCTAACCCTAACTCTTACCCTAAACCTAACCCTAAACCTCATCCTAACACTAAACCTAACCCTCATCCTCACCCTCACTTTAACCATAACCTTAAACTTAACCCTAACAATAACTCTAACCCTAACCCTAACCCTCACCCTTACCATAAGCCTCACCCTAACATTTACCCTCAACCTAACACTCAACCTAACCCTAACACTAACACTTACACTAACCGTAACCATCACCCTAACCCTAAGCCTAACCCTCACCCTAACCATAAACCTCACCCTCATCATCACACTCAGGCTAACCCTAAACCTAACCCTAACAATAACCCTAACCTTATCCCTAACCCTCACCCTAACCATAACCCTCACCCCAACCCAAACCCTCACCCTAACACTTACCCTCCCACTAACACTAACCCTAACCCTCAAACTAACACTAACCCTAACCCTAAACCTCAACCTAACCCTCACCCTAACCCTAACACTAACCATAACCCTAATCTTCACCCTAACCCTCCCCCAACCCTATATCTCACACTAAATCTCACCCTCACCCAAATCCTTACCCTAACCCTAACCCTAATCCCCACCCTAAGCCTAACCCTAACCCTGACCCTCATCCTCACCCTCACAGGAAATCTAACCCTAACCTTAACAATACCACTAACCCTAAAGAAAACCATCACCCTAACCCTAATCCTCAACCCCAGCCTCACCCTCAGCCTAACCCGAAGCCTAAGCCTAACCCTCAACCTAACCCTCAACTCACCCTCACCCTAACCCTAATCCTAAACCTAACCCTATCCCTAAACCTCAACCTAACCCTCACAAATAACCCTAACCCTAACATTAACCCTAACCCTAAACCGCAACCTAACAGTCCCCCTAACCATACCTCTAACCCTAAACCTAAGCCTGAGCCTAACCCTAAACTTTACCATAACCCTAACCCTAACCCTAAACCTAAACCTAACCCTAAACCCAACCCTAAACCAAACCCTAATCCTCAGTCTCACCCTCACCCTAACCCAAATCCTAAACTTAACCCTCACCCTAACCCTAAGTCTAATCCTAAACCTAAACCTAATCCTCACATTCAACCTCAACCTAACCTTAATCCTAAAAGTAACGCTATCCCTAACCTTAACCTTAACCTAAACCTCACCCTAGCCCTAACACTAACCCTAATCCTAACCCTAAACCTCACCCTAACCCTCACCCTCAACCTCATGCTCGGCCTAAGCCTAAGCCTAAGCCTTAGCCTAACCCTAACCCTCACCCTAACCCTAAAACTAACACTAACCCTAACTCTAAACCTAAACCTCACTCTCAGCCTAAGCCTAATTCTAACCCTGACCCTAACCCTAAACCTTATCCTAATCGTAACCCTAAACTTCACTCTGCCACTCATTGTAACCATAACCGTAACCCTAACCCTAACAATAACCCTAACCCTAACCTTAACCCTCACCCTAACAATAAACCTCACCCTAAACCAAACCCACACCCAAACACTTACCCTCACCCTAACACTAACTCTAACCCTCACCAACCCTAACACTCACACTAACCCTAACCGTAACCGTAAACCTTAACCTCGACCTAACCCTCACCCTCACCCTAACCCTAACTCTCCCCCTAAACTTCCCCCTAACCCTATATCTAACCCTAAACTTCACCCTCACCCTAACCCTCACCCTCACCCTAGCCTTCACCCTAACCCTAATTCTAACCCTCACCCTCACCCTAACCCAGACCCTCATCCTCACCCTAAACCTCACACTAACCCTAACCCTAATCCTCAATCTAACCCTCACCCTAAGCCTAAACCTAACCCTTCTCCTAACCCTAAACCTAACCCTAACTCTCAGACTTATATTAACCCTAACCCTCAGCGTAAACTTCACTTTTACCCTTACCATCATCCTAACACTTACCCTCAACCTTACCCTAAACCTCATCCTAACCCTCTCCCTAACCGTAAATTTAACCATCACCCTAACCCTCACACTCACCCAAAACCTCACGCTCAGCCTAACCCTACGCCTAAGCCTTACACTAATCCTCACCCTCACACTAGCCCTCAACCTAACCCTAATCCTAACAATCACCATAACCCTAATCTTCACCCCCACCCTCAACCTCAGCCTAACCCTAAGCCTAAGCCTAACCCTAACCCTAACCCTCACACTCACCCTCACCCTAACCCTAACCCTAAACCTAACCCTAAACCTCAACCTCACCCTCACCCTAACCTTAACCCTAACACTAACCCTAACCCTAACCCTCGATCTAACCTTCCCCCTAAACCTACATCTAACCTTAAACCTCACCCTCACCTTAACACTAATCCTAACCCTAACCCTAAACCTCATCCTAAACCTAACTCTCACCCTCACCCTCACCCTCACTCTCAAAGTAAATCTAACCCTAACCCTAACAATAACACTAATCCTAACCCTAAACCTAACCCTAACCATAACACTAATTGTAACCCTCACCATCACCCTAACCCTAATTCTAACCCTAAGCCCCACCCTAACACTAACCCTCATGTCACCGTAACCCTAACACTCATACTAACACTCACCCTTTCCCTAACCCTAACCATAAACCTCACACTAACACTAACCCTAATACTCACCCTCACCATAGCCCTCACCCTAACTCTAATCCTAACCCTAATCCTCATCCTAACCCTAACCCTAACACTAAGCCTCACCATAACCCTAAACCTAACCCTCAACCTAAACCTAACCCTCACCCTAACCCTAACCCTAAACCTCACCCTAACCCTAACTCTCACCTTCATGCTCACACTCAGCCTAACCCTAAACCTAACCCTAACCCTAACCCTCAGACTTACCTGAAAGCTTACCCTAATCCTAATCCTAACCCTAAGCCTAAACCTCACCCTCACCCTAACCCTAAATCTAACTCTAACCCTAACCCTAATGCTCACCCTCAGCCTCACCCTAACACTAACTCTAACCCTAATCCTCACCCTCACCCTAACTCTAACCCTTACCATAACCCTAACCCTTACCCTAACCCTAAATGTCACCCTAACCCTAAGCCTAAACCTCACACTCAAAATAGCCCTCACTCTAACCCTAATCCTAAAACTAACCCTCATCCTAACTCTCACCCTAACCCTAACGCTGATCCTCACTCTCACCCTAACCCGAACCTTCAAACTAATCCTAAGCCTCACCCTCACCATAACCTTTACCCTAACCCTCACCCTAAACTTAAACGTAACCCGAACCTTAACGCTCACCCTAACCCTAACCGTCATCCTCAACCACACCCTGAGCCTAAACCTAAGCCTAATCCTAAACCTAACCCTAACACACACACTCACCCTCACCCTAACCCTAATCCTAAGCCTAACCCTAAACTTAAACCTCCCCCTACCACTCACCCTAAACCTAAATCTAACCCAAACCCTAAACCTCACCCTAACCCTAACCATAACTCTCACACTAACCCAAACCCTCACCCTAACACTTACCATGACCCTATCGCTAATCCTAACCGAAGCACTAACCCTAAAGCTAACCCTCACCCGCACCCTCACCCTCACCGGAACTCTAACCCTAACTCTAACAATAACAATAATCCTAACCCTAACCATCACCCTAACCCTAATCCTCACACCCACCTTTAGCCTCATCCTAACCCTAAGCCTAAGCGTAACCCTCACCCTAACCCTTATACTCACCCTCACCCTAACCCTAATCCTAACACTAATCCTATCCCTAAACCTCACCCTAACCCTCACCCTCACCCTAACCCTAACACTAACCCTAACCCTAAACCTCACCCTAAGCTTCCCCCTAACCATAACTCTAACCCTAAACCTCACCCTCACCCTAAACCTAAACCTAAACTTAACCCTAAACCTCACCCTAAACCTCACCCTAACCCTAAACTATCACCCTCACCCTCAACCTCACAGTAACTCTAAACCTAACCCTAACAATAACAATAACACTAACCCTAACCCTAACCCTAAAAATAACTCACAACCTCAGCCTCACCCTTACCGCAAACTTAACCCTAACCATAACACTAACAATAACCCTAAACCTAACCCTAAACCTAACCCTAATCCTCACTCCCACCCTCACCCTCACCCTCACCCTCAGCCTAACCCTAACCCTAACACTAACCCTCACCATAACCCTAACCCTAACCCTAAACCTAACGCTAAATCTAACCCTAAACCAAACCTTAATTCTCAGCCTCACCCTCATCAAAACCCAAACCCTAATCTTAACCCTCACCCTAACCCTAAGCCTAATCCTAACACTAACCCTAACCCTCACACTCAACCTCACCCTAACCTTAATACTAAACCTAACTCTAACCCTAACCCTAACCCTCAACCTAACCCTCACCCTACCCCTAACCCTAAACCTAATCCTAACCCTAAACCTCATCCTAAACCTCACCCTCAACCTCATGCTCGGCATAAGCCTAAGCCTAAGCCTAAGCCTAACCCTAACCCTCACCCTAACCGTAAAACTAACACTAAGCCTAACTCTAAACCTAAACCTCACTCTCACCCTAACCCTAATTCTAACCCTAACATAACCCTAAACCTCATCCTAACCCTAACCCTAACACTCACTCTCTCCCTCATTGTAACCATAACCCTAACCCTAACCCTAACAATAACCCTAACACTAACCCTAACCCTAACACTAAGCCTCTCACTAACACTAACCCTAACCCTTACCCTTAATCTCAACCTAACCCTCACCCTTAACCTAAGCCTAACACTAACCCTAACCATAACCCTCACACTAACCTTAACCCTAACTCTATATCTAAACCTAAATCTCACCCTCACACTAATCCTAACCCTAAACCTAGCCCTAAACCTCACCCTGACCCAACCCCTAACACTAATCCTGACCCTAACCCTAAGCCTAATCCTAACCCTAACCCAAACCCTCACACTCACCCTCACCCTAACCCTAATCCTAAACCTAACCCTATCCTTAACACTAAACCTCAACCTAACACTCAGCCTTGCCCTCACCCTAACCCGAAACCTAAACCTCATCCTCACCCTAGCCCTCACCCTAACCCTAATTCTATCCCTCACCCTCACCCTAACCCTAACCCTCATCCTCACCCTAAACCTCACACTAACCCTAAACCGAATCCTCAATCTTAGCCTCACCCTAACCCTAACACTAACCTTTACCCTAACCCGAAAAATAACCCTAACCCTCACCCATATCTTAACACTCACCCTCAGCCAAAACCTCTCCTTTACCCTTACCATCATAATCACCCTAACCCACACCCTAATCCTAACCCTAACCCTAATCCTAACCCAAAACCTCAACATAACCATCAACCTACCCTTAACCCTAACCCTAACCCTAACCCTTGAACTAACACTCCCCCTAAACCAAAATCTAACCCTAAACCTCACCCTCACCCTAACCCTAATCCTAACCCTAACCATAAACCTCACCCTAACCCTAACCCTAACCTTCACCCTCACCCTCACCCTCACCTTACCAAAAATCTAACCCTAACCCTAACAATAACAGTAATGCTAACCCTAAACTGAAACCTAACCCTAAGCCTAAACCTAATCCTAACACTCACCCTCAACCTAACCCTAATCCTAACGCTAACCCTCACCCTAACCCTAATCCTCACCCTCACTGTAACCCTAACCCTCATCCAAACCCTCACCCTAACCCTAACACTAACCATCAACCTCACCCTAGTCCTCACCCTAACCTTAATCCTAACTCTAATCCTCATCCTAACCCTAATCCTAACTCTCACTCTAACCATCACACTATCCCTAAACCTAATCCTCAACCTAAACCTAACCCTCACCCTAACCATAAACTTAAGCTGAACCCAAACTCTCACCTTAATCCTAACCCTAAACCTCACCCTCACCCTAACCGTAATCCTAACACTAACCATAAACCTCACCCTAACTCTAACCCTAAACTTCACCCTCACCCTCACCCACACCCTTACCATTAATCTAACCCTAACCCTAACAATAACACTAAACCTAACCCTAAACCTAACCCTAAAACTAAGCCTAACCCTAATCCTAACACTCACCCTCACCCTAACCTTAACCCTAACCCTAACCCTATACCTAACCCTAATCCTCAAACTCATTGTAACGCTAACCCTCATCCAAACCCTCGCCCTAACCCACACCCTAACCCTAAACCTCATACTAACCCTCACCCTAACCAAAACCCTCACCCTCAACCTCAAGCTCAGCCTAACCCTAAGCCTAAGCCTTACCCTAATCCTCACCCTAACCCTAACCCTAATCCTAATCCTAACCCTCATTCTAACCCTCACCCTAACCCTAAACCTAACCATCACCCTAACCCTAATCCTCACCCCCACCCTCACCCTCACCCTCAGCCTAACCCTAATCCTAAGCCTAAGCCTAACCCTAACCCTCACACTCACCCTCACCCTAACCCTAATCCTAACCCTAACCCTCAAACTAACCCTAACCTTCACCCTCACTGTAATCCTCTCATCCAAACCCTCACCCTAACCCTAACGCTAACCATAAACCTCACCCTAACACTAACCTAACCCTCAATCTCACCCTAGCCCTAATCCTAACCATAAACCTAACCCTAACCTTCACCCTAACCATCACACTATCCCTAACCCTAACCCTCAACCTAACCCTAACACTCACCCTAACCCTAAACTTAAAGCGAACACAAACACTCACCCTAATCCTAACCCTAACCCTCACCCCAACCCTAACCCTCACCCTCACCCTCACCCTCAGCCTAACCCTAAGCTGAAGCATACCCCTAACCCTAACCCTCACACTCACCCTAAACCTTAACCTAATCCTAATCCTAAACCTGAGCTTAACCCTCACTCTCAGCCTAACCCTCACCCTAACCCTAACCCTAACACTCACCCTAAACCCTCACCCTCAGCCTAAACCTAAGCCAAAGCCTGACCCTAAAGTTAACCCACACACTCACCCTAACCCTTACACTCACCCTAACCTTTACCCTAATCCTACTCTTAACCCTAAGCCTAACCCTCACCCTCACATTAACCCTCACCCTAACCCTAAATCTAACACTAACCCTAACCCTAACCCTCACCCTCAGCCTCACCTGAGACCTAACTCTAATCCTAAACCTCACCCTCACCATAACCCTAACCCTAACCCTAAACCTCACCCTAACCCTAAACCTCACCCTCACCCTAATCCTAACCCTAACTCTCATCCTAACCCTCACCCTAACACTAACCCTAACCCTCACCCTCACCCCCACCCTCACCCTCAGCCTAAACCTAAGCCTAACCCTAACCCTAACCCAAACCCGCACCAGAACCCTAACCCTAACCCTAAACCTTACCCTAAATCTAACCCTAATCCAAACCCTAATTCTCAGCCTCACCCTCACCATAACACAAACCCTAATCTTAACCCTCACCCTAACCCTAAGCCTAATCCTAACCCTAACCCTAACCCTCACACTCAACCTCACCCTAACCTTAATCCTAAACCTGACGCTATCCCTAACCCTAACCCTCAAACTAACCCTCACCCTAGACCTAACCCTAACACTAATCCTAACCCTAAACCTCATCCTAACCCTCACCCTCAACCTCATGCTCGACCTAAACCTAAGCCGAAGCCTAAGCCTAACCCTAACCCTCACCCTAAACCTAAAACTAACACTAAGCCTAACTGTAAATATAAACCTCAGTCTCACCCTAACCCTAATTCTAACCCTAACATAACACTAAACCTCATCCTAAACCTAACCCTCACTCTCACCCTCACTGTAACCGTAACCCTAACCCTAACCCTAAAAATAACCCTAACCCGACCCCTAACCCTCACCCTAAACATAACCCTCACCCTAACCCAAACGCTCACCCTAACAATTACCCTAACCCTAACACTAACCCTAAACCTAATACTAACACTCACATTAACCCTAACCATTAACCTCAACCTAACCCTCACCCTCACCCTAAGCCTAACATTAACCCTAACCCTAACCCTCACCCTAACCCTCCCCTAACCCTATATCAAACCCTAAACCTCACCCTCACCCTAACAATAAACCTAACCCTAAACCTAAACCTCAACCTAAACCTCACCCTAACCCTAACCCTCACCCTCACCCTCAACCTCACTGTAATTCTAACCCTAACCCTAATAATAACATTAACCCAAACCCTGCCCCTAACCATAACCCTCACCCTCACTGCAAACTTAACCCTAACCATAACACTAACAATAACCTAAACCAAACCCCACCCTCACCCTCAGCTTAACCCAAAGCCTAACCCTATCCCTAACCCTAACCCTCACCCTAACCCAAACACTAACCCTACCCCTAGTCCGCACCCTAACCCTAAGCCTAATCCTAACCCTAACCCTAACCCTCACACTCACCCTCACCCTAAACCTAATCCTAAACCTAACACTATCCCTAACATTAAACCTCACCCTAACATTTACCCTAGCCCTCACCCTAACCCTAAACCTAAACCTCACCCTCACTTAGCCCTCACCCTAACCCTAATTCTATCCCTCACCCTCACCCTAACCCTAACCCTCATCCTCACCCTAAACCTCACACTAACCCCAAACTGAATCCTCAATCTAACCCTCACCCTAACCCTAACACTAACCCTTACCCTAACCTGAAAAATAACCCTAACCCTCACCCTTATCTTAACACTCACGCTCAGCCAAAACATCTCCTTTACCCTTACCATCATAATCACCCTAACCCACACCCTAACCCTAAACCTCATACAATCCCTCACCCTAACCGTAAACCTAACCATCACCCTAACTGAAACCCTCAGCCTCAACCTCAATCTCAGCCTAACCCTAAGACTAAGCCTAAGCCTAACCCTAACCCTCACACTCACCCTCACCCTAACCCTAATCCTAACCCTAACCCTAATCCTAACCCAAAACCTCAACATAACCATCAACTTACCCTTAACCCTAACCCTAACCCTAACCCTAACCCTCGAACTAACACTCTCCCTAACCCAAAATCTAACCCTAAACCTCACCCTCACCCTAACCTTAATCTTAACCCTAACCATAAACCTCACCTTAACCCTAACCCTAACCTTCACCCTCACCCTCACCCTCACCCTCACCCTCACCTTACCATAAATCTAAACCTAAACCTAACAATAACACTAATCCTAAACCTAAACCTAACCCTAATCCTAAAACTCAACCTCAACCTAACCCTAATCCTAATGCTAACGCTCAACCTAACCCTAATCCTTACCCTCACTGTAACCCTAACCCTCATCCAAACCATCACCATAACCATAACACTAACCCTCAACCTCATCCTAGTCCTCACCCTAACCTTAATCCTAACTCTAAACCTCATCCTAACCCTAACCCTAACCCTAACTCTAACCATCACACTATCCCTAATCCTAACCCTCAACTTAACCCTAACCCTCAATCTCACCCTAAACTTAAGCGGAACCCAAACTCTCACCCCAATCCTAACCCTAACCCTCACCCTAACCCTAACACTCACCCTTACCGTAACCCTCACCCTCAGCCTAAACTTCACATTTATGCTTAGCGTCACCCCCACCCTAACCCTCACCCTAAACCTAACCCTCATCCTAACCCCAACTCTACCCCTAAACCTCACCCTCACCCTAACCCGAACTCTATCCCTAACCCTAACACTAATCCTCAACAAAACCTAAAGCTAATCCTCACCCTCAACCACATGCTCAGCCTAAACCTAAGCCTAAGCCTAACCCTTACCCTAACCATCAACCTCACCCTAGCCCTCATGCTAACCCTAATCCTAAACCTAACCCTCTTCCTAACCCTCACTCTATCCCTAACACTAAACCTCAACCTAAACCTAACCCTAAACCTCACCCTCACCCTAGCCCTCACCCTAGCCCTAATCCTAACCCTAACCCTCATACTAACCCTCCCCATAACCCTAACCCTAACCCTCACCCTAACCGTAACACTCAGCTTCACCCTCACACTCAGCCTAATCCTAAGCCTAAAACTAACCCTAACCTTAACCCTCAATCTCACCTTAAACCTCACCAGAACCCTAACCCTAACACTAAGCCTAACCCTAACCCTCACCTTCAGCCTCACCCTAAACTTACTCTAACCCTAAACCTCACCCTCACCATAACCCTTAGCTTAACCCTAACCCTAAACCTGACCCTAACCCTAACTCTAAACCTACCCTTACCCTAGCCCTTACACTAACCCTAATCCTAACCCTACCCTCAACCTAACCCTCCCCCTAACCCTAACCCTAACACTCACCCTAACCCTAACCCTTACCCTCAACCTCACCCTCAGCCTAATCCTAACACTAACCCTAATCCTCACCCTCACCCTAACCCTAACCCTCACCCTCACCCTAAATCTCACACTAACCCTAACACTAATCCTCAGTCTAAACCTCAGCCTAATCCGAACCCTAACCCTAACCCCCACCCTAACCCTCACCCTAACCCTAACTCTAACCCTAAATCCCACCCTCACCCTAAACCTAACTATAAAGTAAACCAAAACTTAAACCTCACCCTAACCCCAACCCTAATCCTAACCCTAACCCTAACCCTAGGCCTAAACCTAACATTAAGCCTAACCCTCACACTCACCCTCACCCTAACCGTAACCCTAAACCTAACCACAACAATAACCCTAACCCTAATCCTAACCCTAACTCTAACCATAAACCTCACCGTAACCCAAAACTTAACCCTAACACTAACCCTCACAGTAACCCTAACCTCAAGCTAACCCTAACTCTAACCCTAACCGTAACACTAAAAACCTCACCTTAACCCTAACCCTAAACCTCAACCTCACCATAATCGTAACCCTAACCCTATCCCTAACAATAACCCTAAACCTAACCATAATCCTAATCCACAAACTCACACTAACCCTAATCCTAAACCTAACACTCAACCTAACCCTAACGCTCACACTTACTCTAACCCTAAACCTCATCGTAACCCTCACCCTAACCCTAACCCTAACACTAAAAGTCACACTAACATTAAACCTAACCCTCACCCTCAACCTAGACCTCATCCTAACCCTAATCCTAACCCTACTTCTCATCCTAACCCTCACCCGAACCCTAACCCTAAACCTCACCCTAAACCTAACCCTAAACCTAACCCTCAACCTAACCCTAATCCTCACGCTCAACTTAACACTAACTCTAACCATCACCCTAACCCTAAACTTTACCTGAACCCTAACTTTCACCTTAACCCTAACCTTAACCCTCACCCTAACCCTAACCCTCACACTTACCTTACCCTTACCCTAATCATAATCCTAACCCTAACCCTAAACCTCAACCTCTGCCTCACCTTAATCCTAAATCTAACCCTAAATCACACTCTCACCCTAAGACTAATCCTAACCCTAAACCTAAAGCTCACCCTAACCATAACCCTAAACCTAACCCTCACCATAGCCCTCACCCTAACCCTACTCCTAACATTAACCCTCATCCTAACCCTCCCTATAACCCTATCTGAAACCCTCACCCTAACCCTAACCCTCACACTCACCCTCACCCTCAGCCTAAACCTAAGCCTAACCACAAGCCTTACCTGAAACGTAACCTTAACTCTCACACTCACCCGCACCCTCACCCTCACCATAACTCTAAACCAAACCCTAACCCTAACCCTAAACCTCACCCTAGCCCTAACCCTAACCCTAATCCTCACCCTCAACCTAACCCTAACACAAACCCTAACCCTAACCCTCAACCTAACCCTCCCCCTAACCATGTATCTAACCCTAAACTTCACCCTCCACCTAACCCTAACCCTAACCCTAACCCTAAACCCCACCCTAACCCTAACACTAACCCTCTCACCCTCAACCTAACCCTAACACAAACTCTAACCCTAACCCTCAACCTAACCCTCCCCCTAACCATGTATCTAACCCTAAACTTCACCCTCCACCTAACCCTAACCCTAACCCTAACCCTAAACCCCACCCTAACCCTAACACTAACCCTCACCCGCACCCTCACCCTCACCATAACTCTAACGCTAACTCCAAAAATAAAACTAAGTGTAACCCTAACCATCACCCTTACCCTAATCCTCACCCCCACCCTCACCATCAGCCTAACCCTAAGCCTAAGCCTCACCCTCACCCTAACCCTCACACTCATGCTCACCCTAACCCTAATCTTAAACCTAACCCTATCCCTAAACCTCAACTTAACCCTCACCCTCACCCTAACCCTAACACTAACCCAAACCCTAAACCTCCCCCAGACCCTCCCCCAAACCCTAACTCTTACGCTAAACCTCACCCTCACCCTAACCCTAAAACTCACCCTAACCCTAACTCTCACCCTCACACTCTAACTCACCCTAACTCTAACCCTGTCCCTAACAACACTAACCCTAACCCTATCCCTAAACATAACCCTCACCCTCAGACTCACCCTCACTGAAAACTTAACCCTAAACATAACACTAGCAATAAGACTAACCCTAAACTTAACCCTAAACCTAATCCTCACCCACAACCTCACCCTCAGCCTAACCCTAACCCTAACCCTCCTTTTAACCCTAACGGTAACCCTAACCCTAACCCTAACCCTAAAACAAACCTTAAACCTAACCTTAAACCTAAACCTAATCCTCAGCCTCAGTCTCACCCTCACCCTAACCCAAACCTTAACCTTACCCCTCACCATAACCCTAAGCCTAACCCTAACCCTTAGCCTAACCCTCACACTCACACTCACCCTACCCGAAATCCTAAACCTAATCCTATCCCTAACCCTAACCCTCACCCTAACCCTCACCCTAAACGCAATCCTAACCCTAAACCTCATCCTAAACCTCACTCTAACCCTAACACTAACCATCCCCCTCATCCTCGGCCGAAGCCTAACCCTAAGCCTAAACCTAACCCTAACCCTAACACTAACATTAAACCTAACCCTAATCCTAACACTCACCCTCAACCCATCCCTAACCCTAACCCAACCCTCACCCTCAGCCTCACCCTAACCCTAACTCTAACCCTAAAGCTCTCCCTCACACTAACCCTAACCCTTACCCTAACGCTAAACCTCACCGTAACCTTAACCCTAAACCTAACCCTCATGCTAGCCATCACTCTATCCCTAATCCTAACCCTAACACTCATCCTAACCCTCACCCAAACAATAACCCGAACCCTCACCCTCAATCTCACCCTAACACTAACCCTAAGCCTCACACTCACCTTCACGCTAACCCTAACCTAACCCTAATGCTCAACCTATCCCTAACCCTCAACCTCACCTTAACCCATACCCTAACCCTCACCCTAACCCTAAACTGAACCGGAACTCTAACTCTCACCCTAACCCTAACCCTAAACCTCACCCTAACCCTAACCCTCACCCTCACCCTCACCCTCAGCCTAACATTAAGCCTAACCCTAAACCTCACACTCACCCTAACCCTAAGCCTATTCCTAATCCTAACCCTAACCCTCACCCTAACCATCACCTTAACCGTAACCCTAAAAATAACCGTGGCCCTAACCCTCACCCTCAGCCTCACTCTGACCCTAAGCCTCACTCTCACCGTAACTCTACCCCTAAACCTAACAACCTAACACTAAACCTCACCAAAACCATAACACTGACTCTAACACAAACCCTCACCCTAACACTTACCCTCACTCAAACACTAACCCTAACCTTAACACAAACCCTCACCCTAAACCTAACCCTAACCCTAAACCTCAACCTAAGCCTCACCCTCACCCTAACCCTAACACTAAGCCTCACCATAACGCTCACCCTAACCCTCCCCCTAACCCTATATCTAACCCTAAACCTCACCCTCACCATAAACCTAACCCTAACCCTAAACCCCACCTTAACCCTAAACCTATCCCTCTCCCGCACCCTCACCCTCTCTGTAGCTCTAACACTAATACTAACAATAACACAAACCCTAACCCTAACCCTAATCCTCACCCCCACCCTCACCCTCAGCCTAACCCTAAGCCTAAACCTACCACTAATCCTAACCCTCACTGTAACCCTAAACCTAACCCTAACCCTAACCCTCACACTCACCCTCACCCTAAACCTAATCCTAAACATAACCCTAAAATTACCCAAACCCTCACCATAAGCCTCACCCTAGCCTTCAACCTAACCCTAATCCTAAAATTAAACCTCATCCTAACCCTCATCCTAACCCTAACCCTAACCCTCACCCTAAACCTAACCCTAACCCTCACCCTAAACCTCATCCTAACCCTCACCCTAACCCTAACCCTAACCCTCACCCTAAACCTAACCCTAACCCTCACCCTAATGCTCGGCCTAAGCCTAAGCCTAAGCCTAAGCCTAGCCCTAAACCTAACCCTCACCCTAACCCTAACCCTTACACTAACCCTAACTCTAACCATAAACCTCACTCTCACCCTAACCCTAACTCTAACCCTAACCCTAAACCTAAACCTCATCCTAACACTAAATCTAACCCTCACCCTCACCTTAACCATAACCCTAAACCTAACACTAACAATAACAGTAACCTTAACTCTAAAACTAACCCTTATCTCAAACCTCACCCTAACATTTACCCTCAACCGAACACTCACACTAACCCTAACACTAACCCTCACACTAACCCTAACCATCACCCTAACCCTAAACCTCACCTCAACCCTAACCCTAACCCTCACCCTCACCCTAGCCCTCAGCCTAACCCTAACACTCATCCTCACCCTAAACCTCACACTAACCCTAACACTAATACTCAATCTAACCCTCACCCTCATCCTACCCCTAACCCTAATTCTAACCCTAACCCTAACCCTCACCATTACGATAACCCACAAACTCAGCCTAACCCTCACATTTACCCGTACCGTCACTCCCACCCTAACCCTCACCCTAACCCTAACCCTCAACCTAACCCTCACCCTAACCCTGACTCTCCCCTAAACCTCATCCTCACCCTAACCCTAACTCTAACCCTAATCCTAACACTAAATCTCACCATAATGCTAACGCTTATCCTCACCCTCACCCTCATTGTAATTGTAAACTTAACATTAACCCTAACAATAACTCTAAACCTAACCCTAACCCTCACTGTAACCCTAACCCTAACACTAACACTAACCCTAAACCTAAACCTAACCCTCAACCTAACCCTAATCCTCAGCCTCACCCTCACCCTAACAAAACCCTAACCCCAACCTTCACCCTAACCCTAAGCCTAAACCTAACCCTAATTCTAACCCTCACATTCACCCTCACCCTAAACCTAATCCTGAACCTAACCCTATCACTAACCCTAACCCTCAGCCAAACCCTCACCCTAGCCCTCAGCCTAACCCTAATCCTAACCCTAAACCTCATCCTAATCCTCACCCTAACCCTAACCTTAACCCTCACCCTAACCCGAACCCTAACACTCACCCATATGCTGGGGCTAAGCCTGAGCCAAAGCCTAAGCCTAAGCCTAACCCTAACGCTCACCCTAACCCTAACCCTAACACTAACCCTAACTCTAACCCTAAACCTCACACTCACACTAACCCTAACTCTAATCCTAAACCTAAACCTCATCCTAACCCTAACCCTAACAATAACCGTAACCCTAACCCTAACCATAACCCTACCCTAACCTTAACCCTAACCCTAATACTAACCATAACCCTCACCCTAAATCTAACGTCACCCTAACACCAAACCTAATCCTCAACCTCACCCTAGCCCTCACACTAACCCTTACCCTCATCCTCACCCTAAACATCACACTAACCCTAACACTAATCCTCAATTTAACCCTCATCCTCACCCTCACCCTAACCCTAACCCTCACCCTAAACCTAACCCTCACCTACCGTAACCCTCACCTTAGGCCTAACCCTAAACTTTACCCTTACCGTCACCCCCACCTTAACCCTCACCCTAACCCTAACCCTCACCCTAATCTTCACCCTAAACCTAACTCTACCCCTAAACCTCACCCTCACCCTAACCCTATCTCTAACCCTAACACTAACACTAAAAACCTCACCCTAACTCTAACCCTAACCCTCAACCTCACTGTAACCGTAACCCTAACCCTAACAACATCCCTAACCCTAACCCTAATCCTAACACTCACTCTCACATTAACCCTAATCCTAAGCCTAAACCTCACCCTAACCCTAACCCAGACCCTTACCGTAACCCTAACCCTCACCATAACACTAACCCAAACCCTAAACCTCACCCTAACACTAAACCTAACCCTCACCGTCACCCTCACCCTCAACCTCACCTTAACTCTAACCCTAACCCTAACAATAACACTAATCCTAACCCTAACCCTTACCCTAAACCTAATCCTAACACTCACCCTCAACCTAACCCTAACCCTAACCCAACCCTCACCCGCAGCCTCACCCTAACCTTATCTCTAACCCTAAACCTCACCCTCACCCTTACCCTAACCCTAAACTCACCCTAAACTTAACCCTAAACCTCACCCTCACGCTAGCCCTCACCCTAACTCTAATCTTATCCCTAACACTCATCCTAACCCTCACCCTAAAAATAAACCTAACCCTCAAACTCACCCTCACCCTAACCCTAACCCTAACCCTAACACTCAACCTAACCCTAACACTCACCCTCACTATAACCCCTACCCTAACCCTCACCCTAACCCTAAACTTAACCCAAAACCTAACTCTCACCCTAAACCTAACACTATCCCTCACCCTAAACTTAACCCTCACCCTCACCCTCACCCTCAGCCTAAACCTAAGCCTATCCCTATCCCTAACCCTAAGCCTAACAATCAACCTAACCCTAATCCTAATCAAACCCTAAGCCTGACTCTCACCCTCACCTTATCCCATACCTTAAGCCTAACCCTAACATTAATCCTAACACTAACCATAACCCTCAACCTCACCCTAACACTAACCTTATCACCCTAACCCTAAACATCAACCTAACACTAACCCTAACCCTCACACTCACCCTAACCTCACCCTAACCCTAACCCTCATCCTCACCCTAAACCGCACACTAACCCTAACACTAATCCTCAATCTAAACCTCATCCTCACCCTAACCCTAACCCTAACCCTCACCCTAACCCTAACCCTCACCCTTACTGTAACCCTTACCCTCAGCCTAATCTTCAACTTTACCCTTACTGTCACCCCCACCGTAACCCTCACCCTAAACCTAACCCTAACTCTAACCCTAAACCGCACCCTCACCCTAACCCGAACTCTATCCCTAACCCTAACACTAAACCTCATCCTAACCCTAAAGCTAACCCTCACCCTAAACTGTATGCTCAGCCTAAACCTAAGCCTAAGCCCAACGTTTACCCTAACCCTCACCTTCACCCTAGCCCTCACCCTAACCCTAATCCTAAACCTAACCCTCATACTAACCCTCACCCTAACCCTAACCCTAAACCTAACCCTCATCCTAACCCTCACCCTAACCCTAACCCTAAACCTCACCCTAAACCTCACCCTCACCCTAGCGCTCAACCTAGCCCTAATCCTAACCCTAACCCTCATCCTAACCCTCCCCATAACCCTAATTCTAACCCTCACCCTAAACCTAAACCTCCACTTCACCCTCACCCTCAGTCTAACCCTAAGCCTATACCTAACTCTAAACTTTATCCTAACACTAACCCTAAACCTAACCCTAATATTAATCCTAACCCTAACACTAACCCTCAATCTCACCTTAACCCTCACCCTAACCTCAACGGTAACCCTAACACTAAGCCTAAACCTAACCTTCACCCTCAGCCTCACCCTAACCCTAACTCTAACCCTCACCCTAAATCTCACACTCACCATAACCCTTACCCTAACCCTAACCCTAAACCTCAACCGAACCCTATCTCTAAACGTTACCCTCACCCTAGCCCTTATCCTAAACCTAATCCTAACCCTAACCCTCATTGTAACCCCCCTTCTAACCCTTACCCTAACACTCACCCTAACCCTAACACTCACCCTCAACCTCACCCTCAGACTAACCCTAAGCCTAACCCTAAACCTAACCCTAAAACAAACACTCACCCTAAACATAACCATAACCCTCACCTTAACCCTAACCTCACCCTATCACTAACCCTAATCCTCACATTCACCCTAGCCCTAACCCTAACCCTAACCCTCACCCTCACCTTAAATCTCACACTAACCCTAACACTAATCCTCAATCTAACACTCAGCCTCAGCCTAACCCTAACCCTAACCCTAACCTAGCCCTTACCCTCACCCTTACCGTAACCCTCACCATAGGCCTAACCCTCACCTTTACCCTTATGATCACCCCCACCTTAACCCTAACCCTAATCCTAACTCTCACCCTAACCCCCACCCTAACCCTCACCCTAACCCTAAATCTAACCCTAAACCTCACCCTCACCCTAAACCTAACTCTAAAGTAACCCAAACCCTAAACCTCACCCTAACCCTAACCCTAATCCTAACCCTAACCCTAAGCCTAACCCTAACCCTAAGCCTAACCCTCACACTCACCCTCACCCTAACCGTAACCGTAAACCTAACCATAACAATAACCCTAACCCTAATCCTAACCCTAACTGTAAGCACAACCCTCATCGTAACCCATACCGTAACCCTAACACTAACCCTCACACTAACCCAAACACTAACCTCACCCTAACCCTAACTTTAACCCCAAGCATAACACTAAAAACCTCACCCTAATCCTAACCCTAACCCTCACTCTCACCTTAAACTTAAACCTAACCCTAACCCTAACAATAACACTAACCCTAACCCTAATCCTAATCCTAATCCTCAACCTCACACTAACCCTGATCCTAAACCTAACCCTCACCCTTACCCTAACCCTCACACTTACCCTAACCCTAACCCTCATCCTAACCCTCACCCTAACCCTAACCCTAAACCTAAACCTCACACTAACAATAAACTAACCCTCATTCTCAACCGAGCCCTCATCCTAACCCTAATCCTAACCCTAATCCTCATCCTAAGCCTCACCCAAACCCTAACCCTAAACCTCACCCTAACCCTAACCCTAAACCTAACCCTCAACCTAACCCTAATCCTCACGCTCAACTTAACACTAACCCTAACCCTCAACCTAACCCTAAACTTAACCTGAACACTAACTCTCACCCTAACCCTAACCCTAACCCTCACCCTAACCCTAACCCTCACCCTCACCCTCACCCTCAGTGAAAACCTAAGCCTAACTCTAACCCTAACCCTCACACTCACCCTAACCTTACCCTAATCCTAAACCTAACCCTAGCCCTAACCCTCACACTCAGCCTCACCTTAACCCTAACTCTAACCCTAAAAATCACCCTCATCCTAAACCTAACCCTAACCCTAACCCTAAACCTCACCCTAACCCTAACCCTTAACCTCACCTTCACCCTAGCCCTCACCCTAACCCTAATCCTAACCCTAACCCTCATCCTAACACTCCCTATAACCCTATCTGAAACCCTCACCCTAACCCTAACCCTCAAACTCACCCTCACCCTCAGCCAAACCCTAAGCCGAACCACAAGCCTTATTAGAAACCTAACCCTAACCCTCATACGCACCCGCACCCTCACCCTCACAACTCTAAACCTAACCCTAAACCTAACCTTAAACCTCACCCTAACCCTAACCGTAATCCTAAACCTCACCCTCACCCTAACCCTAACACAAACCCTAACCCTAACCCTCACCCTAACCTTCCCCTAATCGTATATCTAGCCCTGAACCTCACCCTCAACCTAACCCTAACCCTAGCCTTAACCCTAAACCTCACCCTAACCCTAACACTAACCCTGACTCGCACCCTCACTCTCACCATAACTCTAACCCTAACCCTAAAAATAACACTAAGTCTAACCCTAACCATCACCCTAACCCTAATCCTCACCCCCACCCTCACCATCAGCCTCAAACTCATGCTCACCCTAACCCTAAACCTAAACCTAACCCTGTCCCTTAATCTCAACTTAACACTCACCCTCACCCTAAACCAAACACTAACCGTAACCCTAAATCTCACCCTTACCCTCCCCCAAACCCTAACTCTAACCCTAAACCTCACCCTCACCCTAACTCTAAAACACCCTAACACTAACCCTCAACCTCACCCTCAACCACACCGTAACACTTACCCTATCCCTAACAATAACTCTAGCCCTAAACCTATCCCTAAACATAACCCTCACCCTCAGCCTCACCTTCACAGAAAACTTAACCCTAACCATAACACTAAAAATAACCCTAACCCTAGCCTTAACCCTACCCCTATTCCTGACCCCCACTCTCACACTCAGCCTAACCGTAACCCTAACCCTAACCCTAACCCTCCCAGTAACCCTAACCCTAACCCTAACACTAACACTAACACTAACCCTAAACCAAACACTAAAACTAACCCTAATCCTCAGCCTCACCCTCACCCTAATCCAAACCCTAAACCTAACCCTCACCCTAACCCTATGCCTAACCACAACCCTTAGCCTAACCCTCACCCTCACCCTTATCCTACCACAAATCCTAAACCTAACCCTATCCCTAACCCTAACACTCATCCTCACCCTCACCCAAGATCTCACCCTAAACCTAATCCTAACCCTAAACCTCATCCTAACCCTCACACTAAACCTAACCCTAACCATCACCCTAACCCGAACCCTAACCCTCCCCCTCATGCTCAGCCTAAGCCTAAGCCTAAGCCTAAACCTAACCCTAACCCTAACACTAACCCTAACTCTAACCCTAAATCTCACCCTAACCCTAACCCTCAGTCTAACCCTAACCCTAAACCTAAACCTCATCCTAACCCTAACCCTAACCCTCACCCTCACCCTCACCCTAACCGTAAACATAACCCTAACCCCAACAATAACGCAAACCCTAACCCTAACCATCACCGTAACCATAACCCTCAACCTAAACCTAACCCTCACCCTAACATTTACCCTCACCCTAACACTAACCCTAGCGCTAACACTAACAATCAAACTAAACCTAAACATCACCCTAACCCTTAACCTCACTCTAACACTAACCCTAAACCTCACCCTCACCCTAGCCGTCACCCTAACCCTAACACCTATCCTCACCCTAAACCTCACACTAACCCTAACACTAATCCTCAATCTAAACCTCACCCTCACCCTAACCCTAAACCTAACCCTCACCATAACCGTAACCCTGACACTTACCGTAACCCTCACCCTCAGTCTAACCCTCAACTTTACCCTTACCGTCACCTAAACCTCACCCTAACTCCAACCCTCACCCTAACCCTAACTCTACACCTAAACCTCACCCTCACCCAAACCCTAACTCTAAACCTCACCCTCTCCCTAGCCCTCACACTAACCCTAATTCTAACCCTCCCCATCTCCCTAACCCTAGCCCTAATCCTCACCCTAAACCTCACACTAACCCTAACCTTAAACCTAATGCTCAATCAAACCCTCACCCTAACCCTAACCCTAACACTAAACCTAACTCTAACACACACACTCACCCTCACCCTAACTCTAATAATAACCCTAACCCTAACCCTAACTCTCCCCATAACTCTCACCCTAAACCTAACACTAACACTAACCATAACACTAAACCTCAACCTCTCACCCTAACCCTAACTCTAAATCTAAACCTAACCCTCACACTAAACCTAACTCTAACCCTAACCCAATCCCTAAACCTCACCCTAACCCTAACCTTAAACATCACCCTCACCCTCACCATAACCTTAACTCTAAACCTAACCCTAACAATAACCCTAACCCTAATGCTAACCCTCACCATAACCATAACCCTCACCCTAACCCAAAGCCTTACCCTAACACTTACCCTGACCCTAACACTAATCCTAACCGTAACATTAACCCTCACACTAATCCTAACCCTAACCTCACCCTAAACCTAACCCGAACCCTAACCCTCAACCTAACCCTAACTCTCACGCTCAACATAACCCTAACCTTAACACTCACCCTAAACCTAAACTTAACCTGAACCCTAACTCTCACCCTAATCCTAACCGTAATCCTCACCCTAACCCTAACCCTCACCCTCACCCTCACCCTCAACGTAAACCTAAGCCTAACCCTAAATGTTACCCTAAACCTCACACTCACACTATCCCTTACCCTAATCCTAATCCTTACCCTAAATCTAACCTGACCCTAAGCCTCACCTTAACACTAACTCAAACCCTAAACCTCACCCTCACCATAACCCTATCCCTAACCCTAACTGTAAACTTCACCCTAACCCTAACCCTCACCATAGTCCTCACCCTAACCCTAATCCTAACCGTAACCCTCAACTTATCCCTCCCCATAACCCTAATCTTAACCCTCGCACTAACCCTAACCCTCACCCTCACCCTCAGCCTAAAGTTAAGCCTAGCCCTAACCCTAACCCTAACCATCACACTCACCCTAAACCTAACCCTAAACCTCACCCTAACCAAAACCCTCACCCTCACGCTCACCCTCAGCCTAACCCTAAGCCTAACCCGTACCCTAACCCTAACATTCACACTCACCCTAACCCTAACCTTTATCCTAATCCTAATCCTAACCCTAACCCTAACCCTCACCCTCAAACTAACCCTCACCTTAAGCCTAAACCTAACATTAATTCTAAACCTAACCCTCACCCTCAGCCTGACCCTAACCCTAACTCTAACGCTAAACCTCACCTGACCCTAACCCCAACCCAAACCCTATCCCTAAGCCTCATCCGAAACATAACCCTAACCCTCACCCTCACCCTCACATTAACCATAACCCTAAGCCTAACGCTAACAATAACCCTAACTCTTACCCTAACCTTCACCCTAACCATAACCCTCACCCTAAACCTAACACTCACCCTAACACTTACCATCACCTTAACACTAGCCCTAACCCTAATACTAACCCTCACACTAACCCTAGTCATCACCTAAAACCTAAACCTCACCTTACCACTAACCCTAAACCTCACACTCTCCCTAGCCCTCACCCTAAACCTTAAGCCTCATCCTCACCCTAAACCTCACAGTAATCCTAACACTAATCCTCAATCTAACCTTCACCCTCACCCAAACCCTAACCCTAAACCTCACCCTAACATTAACCCTGACCCTTAACTTAACCCTCACCCTCAGCCTAACTCTCAACTTTACACTTACCATCACCCCCACCCTAACAGTAACACTAAATCTCACCCTAACCCTAACCCTAACCCTCACCCTCAACCTCTTGCTCAGCCTAACCCTAATCCTAAGCCTATCCCTAACCCTCACACTCACCCTCACCCTCAGCCAAAACCTAAGGCTAACCCTAACCCTAATCCTAACCCTCACACTCACCCTGTCCCTAACCTTAATCCTAACCCTAAACCTAACGCTAACCTTCACCCTCAAACTCAGACTAACCCTAACCCTAATTCTAACCCTAAACCTCACCCTCAGTTTAACCCTAATACTAAACCTAACCCTAACCCTAACCCTCCCCCTAACTCTCACCCTAACCCTAACCGTAACACTAACCATAACCCTAAACCTCACAATAACACTCACCCTAACCCTAACTCTAACAATAAAGTCACTCTCACCCTCACCCTAACCCTAACCCTCACCCTAACACTTACCCTCACCCTAACGCTCACGCTAAACCTCACACTCACCCTCAACCTAACCCTAATCCTAAACCTAACCCTAACCCAAAACCTCACCCTAACAATCCCCCTAACCCTAACTCTAACCCTAAACCTCACCCTCAACCTACCCCTAACCCTAGCCCTAAACCTCAACCTAAACGTCAGCCTAACCCTAACCCACACCCTCACACTCAACCTAACTGTAACTCTAAACCTAACCCCAACAATAATACTAATCCTAACCCTAACCCTCAGCCTCACCCTCACTGCAAACTTAACCCTAACCATAATCCTTACAATAAGCCTAGCCCTAACCCTAAACTTAACCCTCACCATAACCCTAACCCTAACCCTAATTTTAAACCTAACCCTATCCCTAAGCCTAACCCTAACCCTAACCCTAACCTCACACTCACCCTCACCCTAATCCTAATCCGAACTCTAACCGTATGCCTAAACCTAACCCTCACCAAAACCCTCACCCTAGCCCTCACCCTCATGCTCAGCCTAAGCCTAAGCATAAGCTTAAGCCTAATCCTAACCCTAACCCTCACCCTAACCCTAACCTTAACACTAACCCTAACTCTAATCGTAAACCTCACGCTCACCCTAACCCTAACTGTAACTCCAACTCTAAAACTAACCCTAAACCTAACCCTAAAATAACCCTAACCCCAATCCTAAATCTACCCCTAAATCTCATGTTCACCCTAATGCTAACTCTAACCCAAACCCTAAAACTAAAACTCACTGTAACCCTAACCTTAACTCTCAGCCTAAACCTAACCCTCACCCTCACCCTCACTCTCAGCCTAAACCTAAGGTTAACCCTAAATCTAACCCTAACCCTCACACTCACCCTAACCCTAACCCTAATCCTAATCCTAATCCTAGCCTTAACACTAACCCTCACCCTAAACCTCACCCTAACCCTCGCCCTAACCCTAACCCTAAAACTAACCCTCACCCTCAGCCTCACCCTAACCCTAATTCTAACACTAAACATCAACCACACCCTAACGCTAACGCCAACCCTAACCCTAACCCTAACAATCCCCCTAATTCTCACCCTAAACCTAAAACTAACACCCTAACCCTAAACCTCAACCTAACCCTCACCCTAAACCTAACTCTATCACTAAACCTCACCCTCACCCAACCCTCACATTAACTCTAACCCAAACACTAAACTTCACCCTAACCCTAACCCTAACCCTCACCCTCACCCTGACAGTAACCGTAACCCTAAACCTAACCCTCACAATAACCCTAACTCTAATCCTAACCCTCACCCTAACCATAACCCTCACTCTAACCCAAACACTCACCCTAACACTTACCCTCACCCTAACACTAACCCAACATTAACACTAACCCTCAAACTAACCCTAAACTTAACCCTAACCCTAAATCACAACCTAACCCACACCCTCACCCTAACCGTAATACTAACCCTATGCCTAACCCTTACCCAAACCGTCGCCCTAACCCTATATTTAACCTTAAACCTCACCCTAACCCTAACCCTAACCCTAACTCTAACGCTAAACCTAACCCTAACCCTAAAAGTAAGCCTAATGCTCAGCCTCACCCTCACCTTAACCCAATCCCTAAACCTAACCCACACCCTAAACCTCACCCTACCTCTCAGGCTAACCCTAACCCTAACCCTCACAATCACCCTAACCCTAATCCTAAACCTAACCCATTTCCTAACCCTAACGCTCACCCTAACCCTCACCCTAGCCTCACCCTAACCCTAAACGTCATCCTAACACTCACCCTAACCCTAACCCTCACCCTAACCCTAACTCTAACCCTCACCCTCATGCTCGGCCTAAGCATAAGCCTAAGCCTAAGCCTAACCCTAACCCTATACCTAACCTTCACCCTAACCCTAACCCTAACACTAACTCTAATTCTAACCCTAAATATCACACTCACACTATCCCTAAATCTAACCCTAACCCTCACACTAACCATTACACTCGCCCTTACCCTAACCCTCACCCTAACACTTACCCTCACACTAACACTAACACTAACAATAACACTAAGGCTAACCGTAACCCTAACCTTCATCCTCACCCTAAACCTCACACTAATCCTAATACTAATCCTCAATCTAACCCTCACCCTCACCCTAACCCTAACACTAATCTTCACCCTAACCCTAACCCTCACTCTTAACGTAACCCTCACCCTCAGCCTAACCCTCAACTTTACCCTTAACGTCACCCCCACCCTAACCCTCACACTAACCATAACCCTAACCCTAACCCTCACCTTAACCCTAGCTCTACACCTAAACCTCACCCTCACGCTAACACTAACTCTAACCCTAACACTAAACCTCACCCTAAGCCTAAACCTAACCCTCACCCACACCCTCACAGTAACCGTAACACTAACCCTAACCCTAACAAAAAACCTAAACCTAACCCTAACCTTCACCATAAACATAACCCTCATCCGAACCCTAAACCTCACCCTAACACTTACCCTCACCCTAACACTAACCCTAACACTAACACTAACCCTCACTCTAACCTTAACCCTCACCCTAATTCTAAAGCTCACCCTAACCCTAACCCTAAACCTAATCCCCACCCAAACCCTAGCACTCACCCTAACCCTAATTCTAACCCTCACTCTCACCCTAAACCTAACCCTCATCCTCACCCTAAAGCTCACGCTAACCTTAAACCTAATCCTCAATCTAAAGCTCACCCTAACCCTTACCCCAACCCTTATCCTAAACCTAAACCTAAAACTAAACTTCACCCTTATCTTAAACCTCACCCTCAGCCTAAACCTCACCTTTACCCTTACCATCATCCTCACCCTAACCCTCACCCTAACCCTAAATCCCATCCTAACCCTCACCCTAAGAGTAAACCTAACCATCACCCTAACACTAACACTCACCCTCACCCTCACGCTCAGCCTAAACCTAAGCCTAAGCCTAAACCTTACCCTAACCCTCACCCTCACCCTAGCCTTTACCTTAACCCTAATCCTAACCCTAAACCTCATCCTAACCCTCACACTAACCCTAACCCTAACCATCACCATAAGCCTAATCCTCAACCCCACCCTCACCCTCAGGCTAACCTTAAGCCTAAGCCTAAGATTAACCCTAACCCTCACACTCACACTCACCCTAATCCTAATCCTAACCCTAACCCTAACCATAACCCTAAACCTCAACCTAACCCTCACCCTACCCTTAACCCTAACCCTAACACTAACACTAACCCTCAACCTAACCTTCCAACTAACCCTAAATCTAATGCTAAACTTCACCCTCACCCTAAACCTAATCCTAACTATAACCCTAAACCTCACCCTAACGGTAACCCTAATCCTCACCCTCAACCTCACATTAACCATCACGATAACTCTAACCCTAACCCTAACAATAACACTAATCCTAACCCTAAACATAACCATAACCCTAACACTAATCCTAACACTCTCCCTCACCCTAACCCTAATCCTAACCCTAACCCTCACCCTAACCCTAACCCTCACCCTAACCCTAACCCTCACCCTCACTGTAACCCTAATCCTCAACCTAACCCTCAACCTAACAATAACCCTAACCCTAAACCTTAATCTAACACTAACCATAACCCTCACCCTCATCCTAGACCTCACCCTTACCCTAACCCTAACCCTCAACCTCAGCCTCAAGTTAAACCTACCTCTAAATCTCACCCTCACCCTAACCCTAACCCTAACCCTAAACCTCACCCTAACCCTATGCTAAACCTCACCCTCAACCTATCCCTCACACTAACCCTAATCCTAAACCTAACCTTATTCCTAAACCTCAACCTAACCCTCACCCTTACCGTAAACCTAACACTAACACTAACCCTAAACCTCACTCTAAGCTTCCACTTAACCCTAACTCTAACCCTAAACATCATCCTCACCCTAACTCTAAACCTAAACCTAACCCTAAACCTCACCCTAAAACTAAACCTAACACTAACCCTCACCCTCACCCTCAACCTCACCGTAAATCTAACCCTAACCCTAAGAATAACAGTAACCCTAAGCCTAACCATAACCCTAACAATAACTCAAACCCTCAGCCTCAACCTCACAGCAAACATAACCCTAACCATAACACTAACAATAACCCTAACCCTAACCCTAATCTTAACTCTAATCCTCACCGCCACCCTCACCATCAGCCTAACCCGAAGCCTAATCCTAACCCTAACCTAACCCTAAACCTCACCGTAACCCTATCCCTAACCCTCACCCTAAACCTAACACTAACCCTAACACTAAACCTAACCCTAATTCTCAGCCTCAACCTCACCCTAACCCAAACCCTAACCCTAACCCTCACCCTAACCCTAAGCCTATATCTAAACCTAAAGCTCACCCTCACCCTAACCCTACCTTTAAACCTAACCCTTAATCCCACCCTAACCATAACACTAACCCTCAACCGCATCCTCACCCTCAAAGGAACTCTAACCATAACCCTAACAATAACACTAACCCTAACCCTAATCATCACCTTAACCCTAATCCTCACCCCCACCCTCACCCTCAGCCTAACCCTAAGACTAAACCTAACCCTTACCCTAACCCTCACACTCACTTTCACCCTATCCCTAATCCTAAACCTAAAACTATCCCAAAACCACAACCTAACCCTCATCCTCACCCTAACCCTAACACTAACCCTATCCCTAAATCTCAAACTAACCCTCACCCTCACCCTAACCCTAACACTAACCCTAAACCTAAACTTCACTCTAACCCTCCCACAAACCCTAACTCTAACCCTAAACCTCACACTCACCCTAACCCTAACCCTAACCCTAACCCTAACCCTAACCCTAACCCTCACCCTCAACCTAAACTTCACCGTAACTCTAACCCTATCCCTAACAATAACACTAACCCTAACCCTATCCTTAACCATAACCCTCACGCTGAGCCTCACCCTCACTGCAAACTTAACCCTAACCATAAAAATAAAAATAACCCTAACCCTAAACCTAACCCTAACCCTAAACCTCACCCCCACCCTCACCCTCAGCCTAACCCTAAACCTATCCCTAACCCTAACCCTAACCCTACCTGTAAACCTAACCCTAACCCTAACCTTAACACTAACACTAAACCTAACCTTAACCCTAACCCAAACCCTAACCCTAATCCTCAACCTAACCCTAAGCCTAACCCTAACCCTAACCCTAAACCTCATACTCACTCTCACCCTAAACCAAATCCTAAAGCTAACCCTATCCCTAAACCTAACCCTCAACCTAACCCTCACACTAGCCCTCACCCTAAACCTAACCCTAACCCTCACCCTAACCCGAACCATAACCCTCACCTTAACTCTCACCCTAACCTAAACCTAAACCTAACACTAACCCTAACCCTAACGATAACCCTAACCCTCACCTTCAGCCTCACCCTAACACTAACTCTAACCCTAAACCTCACCCTCACCCTAACCCAAACCCTTACCCTAAACCTCACCCTAACCCTAAATCTCACCCTCACCCTAGCCCTTACCCTAACCATAACCCTCACCTTAATCCTAACCCTCACCCTAACCCTAATCCTAACCCTAGCGCTCATCCTAACCCTCACCCTAACCCTAACCCGCACCCTCAACCTAACCCTCAGCCAAACCCTATGTCTAAACTTAAACCTAACCCTAACACACACACTCACCCACACCCTAACCCTAATCCTATCCCTAAACCTAACCCTATTCCTAAACCTCTCCCGAACTCTCACCTACCCCTAACCCTAACACTAACCCTCACTCTAACCATATCCCTCACCCTAACCCTAACCTTCACCGTAACACTTATCTTCACCCTAACACTAACCCTAACGCTAAAACTAACGCTCACAGTAATCCTCACCTTCACCCTAGCCCTCAACCTAACCCTAACCCTCATCTTCACCCTAAACCTCACACTAACCCTACCACTAATCCTCAATCTAACCCTCACCTTCACCCTAACCTAACACTGACCCTCACCCTAAACCTAACCGTCACCCTTACCGTAACCATCACCCTCAGCCTAAAACTCACATTTACACTTACCGTGACCCCCACCCTAATCCGCACCCTAACCCTAACCAACACAAAACCCTCACACTAAACCTAACCCTAACCCTCACCTTAACCATAAACCTCACCCTAACCCTAACCCTCACCCACTTACCCTCAATTAACACTAACCCTAAACCTAACACTAAAGCTCACACTAACCCTAACCCTAATCCTAAACCTCACCATAACCTAACCCTAAACCTAATCCTCACCCTCACCCTTGCCCTCACCCTAACCCTAATTCTAACCCTCACCCTCACCCTAACCATATCCCTCATCCTCACCCTAAACCACACACTAACCCTAAACCTATTCCTCAATCTAACCCTCACCCTAAGCCTAACCCTAAAATTTACCCTAAACTTAACCCTCACCCTAACCATCCCCCTAACCCTATATTGAACCCTAAACCTCACCCTCACCCTAACGCTAACACTAACCCTAAACCCCACCCTAACCCTAAACCTAACCCTCACCCACACCCTCACACTCACCGTAACTCTAACCCTAACCCTAAGAATAACACTAACCCTAAACCGAACCATCACCCTAACCCTAATCCTCACCCCCACTGTCACCCTCACCCTAACCCTAATCCTATCCCTAAACCTAACCCTAATCCTAACCCTCTCCCTAACTCTCTCCTAAACCTAACCCTAACAGTAACCATAAACCTAACCCTCAACCTAACCCTCACCCTACCCCTAACCCTAACCCTAAACCTCACCCTCACTCTAACCCTAACTCTAACCCTAATCCAAACCCTAAACCTCACCCTAACCCTAACCCTAAACCTCACCCTAACCCTCACCACAACCATGACCCTAAACCTAACCCTAACACTAACCCTAACCCTAATCCTAACCGTCACCCTAACCATAACCCTCAGCCTAACCCATACCCTCACCCTAACAATTACCATCCCCCTAAGACTAAGCCTAACCCTAACACTATCCCTCACACTAACCCTAACCCTAACCCTAACCCTAAACCTCAAACTAATCCTCACCCTCAACCTAATCCTAACACTAACCATAAACCTAACCCTCAGCCTAACCCTCAACCTAACCCTATATCTAACCCTAAACTTCATCCTCAACCTTACCCTAACCCTAACTCTAACCCTAAACCTCACCCTAACCCTAACACTCAACCGCACTCTCACCCTCACCGTAACTCTAACCCTAACCCTAACCCGAACCCGAACCATCACCCTAGCCTTAATCCTCACCCCAAACCTCACCCACAGCTTAAACCTAAGCCTAAGCCTAATCCTCACCCTAACGCTCACACTCACCCTAACTCTAACCCTAATCCTAAACCTAACCCAATCCCTAAACCTCAACCTAAACCTCACCCTCACCCTAACTCTAACACTAACCCTAAAAATAAACCTCACCCTAACCTACCCCGTAACCCTAATTCTAAACCTAAACCTCACCCTCACCCTAACCCTAACCCTAACCCTAAACCCCACATTAAACCTACCCTTCACCCTCACCCTCAACCTCACTGTAACTCTAACCCTAACCCTAACAATAACACTAACCCTAACCCTAACCCTACCCCTAACCATAATCCTCACCCTCAGTCTCACCCTCAACTCAAACTTAACCCTAACCATAACACTAAAAATAACCCTAACCCAAGCCTAACCATACCCTAACCCTAAGCCTCACCAACACCCTCACCCTCAGCCTAACCCTAAACCTAATCCTAATCCTAACCCTCACCTTAACCTTAACACTAACACTAAACCTACCACTAAAAGTCACACTAACCCTAAAACTAAACCAAACCCTAAACCTAAACCTAATCCTCAGCCTCTCCCTCACCCTAACCCAAACCCTAACGATAACCCTCATCCTAATTCTAAGCCTAACCCTAACCCTAACCCTAACCCTCAAACTCACCCTCAACCTAACCCTAATCCTAAACCTAACCTTATCCCAACCCTAAACCTCATTCTAACCCTCACCCTAACCCTAACCCTCACCCTCACCCTCAGGCTAGGCCTAAGCCTAAGCCTAAACCTAAGCCTAATTCTAATCCCAACCCTCAACCTAACCCTAACCCTAACCCTAACCCTCACCCTAACCCTAACCCTCAGCCTAACCCTAACCTACACCCTAACACTTATCCTCACCCTAACACTAATCCTAACGCTAAAACTAATGCTCACACTAATCCTCAGCTTCACCCTAGCCCTCACCCTAACCCTAACCCTCATCCTCACCCTAAACCTCACACTAACCCGAACACTAATCCTCAATCTAACCCTCACCTTCACACTAACCCTAACACTAACCCTCACCCGAACCCTAACACTCAACCTTACCGTAAACATCACCCTCAGCCTGACCCTCAGGTTTACCCTTACCGTCACCCCCACCCTAACCCGCACCATAACCTTAACCAACATCCTAACCGTCACACTAAAACTAAACCTAACCCTAAACCTCACCCTAACCATAACCCTCACCCTAACCCTAACACTCATCCTAACACTTACCCTCACCCTAACGCTAATCCTAACCCTAACACTAACGATCACACTAACCCTAACCCTCACCCTAGTCCTAAACCTCACCATAACCCTAACCATAAACCTAACCCTCACCCTCACCATAACCCTAACCCTCATCCTCACCCTAGACCTCACACTAATACTAAACCTAATCCTCATTTTAACCCTCACCCTAACACTTACCCAAACCCTAACCCTCAACCTAACCATCCCCCTAACCCTATATTTAACCCTAAACCTCACCCTCAACCGAACCCTAACACTAAAACTAAACCCCATCCTAACCCTAAACCTAACACTCACCCACAACCTCACCCTCACCTTAACTCTAACCCTAACCCTAAAAATAACACTAACCCTAAACCGAACCATCACCCTAACCCTAATCCTCACAATCTATCCCTAAACCTCAAATTACCCCTCAACTTCACCCTAACCCTAACACTAACCCTAACCCTAAACCTCAACCTAACCCTCCCCCTAACTTTAACTCTAAACCTAACCCTCACCATCACCCTCAAAATCACCATAAATCTAACCCTAACAATAACACTAACCCTATCCCTAATCCTAACCCTAAACATAACTCTCAACCTTAGCCTCACTCTCACCGCAAATTTAACCGTAATCATAACACTAACAATAACCCTAACCCTAAACCTAAACCTAATCCTCACCCCCACCCTCAACTTCAGCCTAACCCTAAGCGTATTCCTAAACCTAACCCTAACCCTAACCCTCACTGTAAACCTAACACTAACCCTAAACCTAACCCTAACCCTAACCCTAACACTAACCCTAATCCTCATCCTCATCCTCACCCTAACACAAACCCTAACCCTAAACCTCAACCTAACCCTAAGCCTAACCTTAAACCTAACCCTCAAACTCACCCTCACCCTAACCCTAATCCTAAACCTAACCCTTAACCTAACCTTCACCCTAGTCCTCAACCTAACCCTAATCCTAAACCTAAACCTCATCCTAACCCTCACCCTAACCCTAACCCTAACTTTCACCCTAACCTAACCCTCACCATCATGCTAGGCCTAAGCCTAAGACTAACCTTAACCCCAACCTCACCCTAACACTAACCCTAACTCTAACCGTAAACCTCGCTCTAACTCTAACTCTAGCCCTAACCCTAAACCTAAAACTCATCCTAACCCTAACCCTAACCCTCACCCTCAAACTCACCGTAACCATAACCCTGACCCTAAACACTAACCCAAAACTTCAACCTAAACATAACACTCACCCTCACACTAACCCTCACCCTAACACTTACCCTCACCCTAACACTAACCCTAACCCTAACACTAAACTGAACCATCACCCTGACCCTAAACCTCACCCTAAACCTAAACCTAACACTCACCCTCAACCTAGCCCTAAACCTCATCCTCAACCTAAAACTCACACTAACCCTAACACTAATCCTCAATCTAACCCTCACCCACACCCTTCCCCTAACCCTAACCCTCACCCTAACCCTAACCCTCACTCTATTGTAACCCTCAACCTCAGCCTAACCCTCACGTTTACCCTTAACATCACCCCCACCCTAACCCTTACCCTAACACTCAACCTAACCCTAACCCTAACCCTAACTCTACCTCTAAACCTCACCCTCACCATAAACCTAACTCTAACCCTAACCCTAACACTAAAGCTCAACCTAACCCTAACCCTCACTGTTACCTTAACCCTCACCCTCAGCCTAAACCTCACCTTTACCCTTACCATCATCCTCACCCTAAACCTCAACCTAACCATAAACCTCATCCTAACCCTCACCTTACCCGTAAACCTGACCATCACCTTTACCCTAACCCTCAACCTCAACCTCATGCTCATCCTAACCCTAAGCCTAAGCCTAACCCTTACCATTACCCTAACACTCACCCTCACCCTAGACCTCACCCTAACCCTAATCCTAACCCTAACCCTCAACCTAACCCTCACTCTAACCCTAACCCGCACCCTCACCCTCACCCTAACCCTAATCCTAACCCTAACCCTCAAACTAACCCTAACCCTCACCGTCACCGTAACCCTTACCCTAACCCTCACCCTAACACTAAACTTAACCCGAAACCTATCACCCTAATCCTAACCCTAACCCTCACCCTAAACATAACCCTAAACCATACCCTCACCCTAGCCCTCACCCTAACCTTAATCCTAACCCTAACCATCATCCTAGCCCTCCCCGTAACCCTAAAACTAACCCTCACCCTAACCCTAAACCTCAGCCTCAACCTCACCCTCAGCCTAATATTAAGCCTCACCCTAAACCTAACCCTAACACAAACACTCACCCTCACCCTAACCCAAATCCTAACCCTAACGATAACCCTAACCCTCCCCCTAACTCTCACCCTAATCCTAACTCTAACCCTAAACCTCACCCTCAACCTAAACCTCACACTAACCCTGACCCTAACCCTCACCCTCACCCTCACCGTAACCTTAACCTTAAACCGAACCCTAAAAATAACCCTAACCATAATCCTAACCCTCACCCTCACCATAACCGTCACCTAAACCAAACGCTCACCCTAAGACTTACCCTCACCCTAACACTTAACCCTAACCCTAACACTAACACTCACACTAACACTAACCCTAAATCTAACACTAAACCTCAACCTCACCCTAACCATAACCCTAACCGTAAACCCCACCCTAACCCTAAACCTAACCCTCACCCTAACCCTTACCCTAACCCTAACCCTACCACCAACCCTAACTCTAACCCTAAACCTCACTCTCACCCTAACCATAATTCTAACCCAAACCCTAAACCTAAATCTCATCCTAACCCTATCCCTAAGCCTCACCCTCACCCTCATCGTAATCATAACCCTAACACTAACCCTAACCCCTATCCTCATCCTAAGCCTCCCCCTAACCATAACCCTCACCCTAAGCCTCAGTCTAACCCTAACTCTAACCCTAACCCAAACCCTCACCCTAACCCTAACTCTCACCCTAACCCTCATCCTCACCCTAAACCTCACACTAAGCCTAACCCTAATCCTCAATCTAACCCTCACCCTAACCCTAACTTTAAGCCTTACCCAAAACCTAAACCTAAACCTAATCCTCCTCCTTATCTTAACCCTCATCCTCAGCCTAAACCTCACCTTTACCCTTACCATCATCCTCACCCTTAACCTCCCTCTGACCCTAAACCTCGGCCTAACCCCCACCCTAACCATAAATCTAAACATCACCCTAACCCTAACCCTCACCCTCAACCTTAAGTTCAGCCTAACCCTAAGCCTAAGCTTTACCCTTACCCTAACCTCACCCTCACCCTAGCCCTCACCCTAAAACTAATCCTAAACCTAACCCTCATCCTAACCCTCACCCTAATCCTAAACCTAACCCTCACCCCCACCCTCACTGTAACCGTAACCCTAACCCTTACCCTAATAATAACCCTAAACCTAACCCTAACCCTCATCCTAACCCTCCCCCTAACCCTAACCCTCACCCTCAGCCTCACCCTAAGCCTAACTCTAACATTAAACCTCAACCTCACCCTAACCCTAACACTAACCATAACCAAAAACCTCACCCTAACACTAATCCTAAATCTCACCCTCAACCTAGACCTTACCCTAACCCTAATCCTAACCCTAACCCTCATCCTAACCCTCCCCCTAAACCTCACCCTCACCCTCACCCTAACCCTAACCCTCACCCTCAACCTCACCCTCAGCCTAACCCTAAGCCTAAACTTAGACTTAACCTTAACACACAAACTCACCCTCACCCTAAACCTAATCGTATCCCTAAACCTAACCGTAACCCTAACCCTCCAACTAACTCTCACACTAAACCTAACCATCACCCTAACCCTAACTCTAACCCTAACCATAACCCGAAACCTCAACCTAAACCTAACCCTAACCCTCACCCTCACCTTCACCGTAACCGTAACCCTAAACCTAACCCTAACAATAACCCTAACACTAAACCTAATCCTCACCCTCACCCTCAGCCTAAACCTAAGCCTAAGCATAACCTTCACCTTAACCCTCACACACACCCTCACCCTAACCCTAATCCTAAACCTAACCATATCCCTAAACCTCGCCTAACCCTCACTCTCACCCTAACCCTAACACTATCCCTTACTATAAAACTTACCCTAACCCACCCCCTAACCCTAACTCTAAACCGAAACCTCACCCTCACCCTAACCCTAACCCTAACCCTAACCATTAACCTCACCCTAAACCTAAACCTCACCCTCAACCTCACCGTAACTCTAACCCTAACAATAACAGTAACACTAACCCTAACCCTAACCCTAACCATAACCATAACTCTCACCCTCAGCCTTACCCTCACCGCAAATTTAACCTGAACCATAACACTAACAATAACCCTAACCCTAAGCCTAACCCTAATCATAAATCTAATCCTCACACCCACCCTCACCCTGAGCCTAAACCTAAGCCTAACCCTAACCCTAACCCTAACACAAAACCTCACAGTAACCCTAAACCTAACCCTAACACTAACCTTAACCATAAACCTAACCATAAACTAACCCTAAATCTCAGACTCACCCTCACCCTAAACAAATCCCTAACCCGAACACTAACTCTAACCCTAAATCTCAACCTCATCCTAACCCTATCCCTAACCCTAAACCTAAACCTCATCCTAACCCTAACCCTCACCCTAACAATTACCCTGACCCTAACACTAAATCTAAAGCTAACACTAATGCTCACACTAACCCTAACCATCATCCTAAACCTAAACCTCACCCTAACACTAACCCTAACCCTCAACCTCACCCTAGCCCTCACCCTAACCCTAACCCTCATCCTCACCCTAAACCTCACAATAACCCAAACACTAATCCTAAATCTAACCCTCAACATCACCCTAACCCTAACCCTCACCCTCAGCCTAACCCTCAAATTTACCCTTACCATCAACCCCACCCTAACTCGCACCCTAACCCTAACCCTCACCCTAACCCTCACCCTAACCCTAACTCTACCTCTAAACCTTACCCTCTCCCTAACCCTACCTCTAAACCTAACCCTAACACTAAACCTCATCCTAACCCTAACCCTGACCGTGACTCTCACCCTCACTCTAACCCTAAATCTCACCCTAACACTTACCCTCACCCTAACACTAACCCTAACCCCAACACTAACCCTCACACTAACCCTAAACCTCACCCTAATCCTAAACCTCATGATAACCCTAACACTAACCCTAACCCGAACCATCACCCTAGCCCTCACCCTAACCCTAATTATAACCCTCACCCTCACCCTAACCCTAACTCTCATCCTCACCCTAACCTCACACTAAACCTAACCCTAATCCTCAAACTAACCCTCACCCTGCCCCTAACCCTAACCTTTACCCTAACCCTAAACCTAACCCTAACCCTCACCCTATCCCAAACCCTCACCCAAACAATTACCCTAACCCTAACACTAACCCTAACCTAACACTAACCCTCAAACCAACGCTAATCCTAACGCTAACCCTAAACCTCAACCTAACCCTCAACTCACCCTAACCCTAACACTAACCCTAACCCTCACCCTCACCCTAACCCTGCCCCTAACACTATATCTAACGCTAAATTTCACCCTCACCCTAACCCTAAACCTAAACCCCACCCTAACCCTAACCATAACCCTCAGCCTTAGCCTCACCCTCACCGCAAACTTAACCCTAACCATAACACTAAAAATAACCCTAAACCTAACCCTAACCCTCACCCTAAACCTTACCCCCACCCTCACCCTCAGCCTAACCCTAAGCCTAACCCTAACCCTAACCCTAACCCTCACCATAACCCTAACCTTAAACCTAACCCTAACACTAAACCTAAACCTAAAGCTAACCCTAACCCTAAACCTAACCCTAATCATCAGCCTCACCCTCACCCTAACCCTATCCCTCAACCTAACCCTAAGCCTAATCCTAACCCTAACCCTAACCCTCCTACTCACCCTCACCGTAACCCTAATCCTAAACCTAACCCTATCCCTAAACCTAACCCTCACCATAACCCTCACCCTAGCCCTAACTCTAAACCTAATCCTAAACCTATAACTCATCCAATCCCTCACAATAACCCTAAACCTAACCCTGGCCCTAACCCGAACCCTAACCCTCACCCTCATCCTCAGACTAAGCCTAAAACTAAGCCTAAGCCTAACACTAACCCTAACCCTTACCCTAACACTAACCCTAACATTAACCCTAACTGTAAACGTAAACCTCACTCTCACACTAACCCTAACTCTAACCCTAAACATAAACCTAAAACTCATCCTAACCCTAACCCCAAACCTCACCTTCACCCTCACTGTAACCGTAACCCTAACCCTAACCATAACAATAACCATAACCCTAACCCTCACCATAACCACAACACTTACCCTAACCCAAACCCTCACCCTAACACTTACCCTCACCCTAACACTAACCCTAACCCTGGCACTAACCCTCACACTAACCCAAACCCTAACCCTAACCTTAAACCTCAACCTAACCCTCACCATCACCCTAGCCCTAACACTAACCCTAACACTAACCCTCACCCTAACCATCCCACTAACCCTATATCTAAACCTAAACCTCACCCTCATCCTAACCCTAACCCTAACCGTAACTCTAAAACCCACCCTAGCCCTAACCCTAAACCTCACCTGCACCCTCACCCTCACCGTAACTCTAACCCTAACACTAACAATTACATTAATCCTAACCCTAACCATCGCCCTAACCCTAATCCTCACACCCAACCTTACCCTCAGCCTAACCCTAAGCCTAAGCCCAACCCTCTCCGTAACCCTCACACTCACCCTCCTCCAAATCCTAACTCTACCCTAAATCTCACCCTCACCCTAACTCTAACACTAACACTAACACTAAACCTTACCCAAACCCTAACCCTAACCCTAAACCTCACGATAACCCTCACCCTCAGCCTCACTCTCACCCTAACACTTACCCTCACCCTAACACTAAACCTAACCCTAACACTAACCTTCACACTAACCCTAACCCTCACCCTAACCCTAAACCTCACCTGAACCCTAACCCTAACCCTAAACCTCACCCTCATCCTAGCCCTCACACTAACCCTAATTCTAACCCTCACCTTAACCCTAACCCACCTCCTTACCGAAACCTCACACTAACATTAACCCTAATCCTCAATCTAACCCTCACCCTAACCCTAACCCTAACCCATACCCTAACCCTAAACCTAACCCTAACACTCACCCTTATCTTAACCCTCACCCTCAGTCTCAACCTCAACTTAACCCTTACCGTCATCCTCACCCTAACTCTCACTGTAACCCTAAACCTCATCCTAACCCTCAGCGTAACCGTAAACCTAAACATCACCCTAACCCTAACCCTCACACTCAACTTCACACTCAGTCTAACCCTAAGCATAATCCTAAGCCTTACCCTAATCATCCCCCTCACCCTATCCAACACCCTAACCCTATTCCTAACCATCACCCTAAACCTAATCCTCATCCCCAACCTCACCCTCAGCCTAAGCCTAAACCTAACCGTAAACCTCACACTCACCCTCACCCTAACCCAAATCCAAACCCTAAACCTAACCCTAACCCTAAAACTCAACCTAACCCTCACCCTAACCTTAACCCTCACACTGGCCCTAATCCTAACCCTCGACATAACCCGCACCCTAACCCTAAATCTAAACCTAAACCTCACCCTCACCATAACCATAATCCTAACCATAAACCTAAACCTGACCCCAAACCTAACCCTCAACCTCACCCTCACCCTCACCCTCACTGTAACTCTAACACTAACACTAACACTAATCCTAACCCTAAACCTAAACCTAACCCTAACCCTAACCCTAATCCTAACACTCACCCTCACCCTAACACTAATTCTAACCCTAACCTAAACCCTAATCCTAACCCTCATGTCACCATAAACCTAACCCTCATCCTAACCCTCACCCTAACCCTAACCCTAACCCTAATCCTCACCCTAACACTAACCCTAACCCTCAACCTCACACTAGCCCCCACCCTAACCCTAATCCTAACACTAATACTCATCCTAACCCTCACCCTAACTCTAACCCTAACCGTCACAATAACCCTAACCCTAATCCTAACCCTCAATCTAACCCTAACTCTCATGCTCACTGTAAGACTAACCGTAACACTCACCCTAACCCTAAACTTAAGCCAAACCCTAACTCTCACCCTCACCCTAATCCTAAACCTCACCCTAAACCTAACTTTCACCCTCACCCTCACCCTCACCCTTGGCCTAAACCTAAGCCTAACCCTAAGCCTAACCCTAACCCTCAGACTCACCCTAACACTTACCCTAATCCTAATCCTAACCCTCACCCTCACCCTAACCATAAATCTAACACTAACCCTAAACCTAAACCTCACCCTCAGCCTCACCCTAACCCTAACTGTAACGCTAAACCTCACACTCATCCTAACCCTAACCCTAACCCTAACCCTAAACCTCACCCTCACAATAGCATTCACCCTAACCCTAATCCTAAAACTAACCCTCATCCTAACCCTCACCATAAGCCTAACACTCAAACTCACCCTCACTCTAAAACTAAACCTAACCGTCAACCTAACCCTAAACCTCACCCTCACCATAACCCTTACCCTAACCCTCACTCTAACCCTGAACTTAACCCGAACCCTAACCCTCACCCTAATCCTAACCCCCACCCTCAACCTCACCCTCAGCCTAACCCTAAGCCTAACTGTAAACCTAACCCTAACACAAACACTCACCCTCACCCTAACTCTAATCCTAACACTAACCCTCCCCCTAACTCTCACCGTAAACCTCACCTTAACACTAACACTAACCCTAAACCTCAACCTAACCCTCACCCAAACCGTAATTTTAACCCTAAACCTCACCATCACCCTAACCTAACTCTAACCCTAACCCAAACCCTAAACCTCACCCTAACCCTAACCCTCACCCGCACCCTCACCCTCACTGTAACTCTAAACCTAACCATAACAATAACACTAACCCTAACCCGAACCATCACCCTACCCTAATCCTCACCCCACCCTCACTCTCAGCCTAACCATAAGCCTAAGCCTAACCCATAACCTAAACCTTACACTCACTCTCACCCTAACCCTAATCCTAAACCTAAACTTAAACCTAACCCTAACCCTAATCCTAAACCTAACCCTAATCGTCATCCTCACACTCACCCTAGCCCAATCCCTAAACTTAACCCTCACCCTAACCCTAAGCCTAATCCTCACACTCACCCTCACCCTAACCCTAATGCTAACCCTAACCCTAACCCTAACCCTCACCCTAAACCTCACCCTAGCCCTAATCCTAACCCTAATCCTAATCCTAAACCTCATCCTAACCCTCACCATAAACCTAACCAAAAACCTCACCCTCACCCTAGCCCTCACCCTAACCCTAATCCTAACCTTAAAGCTCATCCAAACCCTCCCCGTAACGCTAACCCTAGCCCTCAACCTAAACCTAACCCTCACCCTCAACCTCACCCTCAGCCTAACACTAACCTTCAACCTAACCCTCACATTCACCCTAATGGTAACCCTAATCCTAAACCTAACCCTATCCCTAAACCTCAACCTAAACCTCACCCTCACCCTAAACCTAACACTAACCCTAACCCTTAACCTCTCCATAACCCTAACTCTAACCCTAAACTTCTCCCTCAACCTAACCCTAACCCTAACCCTAACCCTCACTCTAAACCTCACCCTAACCCTAAACCTCACCCTCACCCTCAACCTCAAAGTAACTCTAACTCTAAAACCATAATCCTCACCATCATCCTCAACCTCACCGCAAACTTAACCCTAACCATAACACTAACAATAACGGTAACCCTAACCCTAACCCTAACCCTAAGACTAATTCTCACCCTCCCCCTAACCCTAACCCTATGCCTCACCCTAACCATAAACTTCACCCGAATCCTAACTCTCACACTAACCCTAACCCTCAGCCTAACCCTAAACCTAAACGTAACCCTAACCCTAACCCTCACACTCACCCTCCCCCTAACCACCCCCTAACCGAATATGTAACCCTAAACCTCACCCTCACGCTAACCCTAACCCTAACACTAAACCCCATCCTAACCCTAAACTTAACCCTCACCCGCACCCTCACACTCACCGTAACACTAACCCTAACCCTAACAATAACACT